>NC_136263.1:77048325-77140825 GCF_964187855.1 Myxine glutinosa
TTTTGTCTTTTCCCTCATTGAGCAGCTACGGTGCGATACGGCCAAAGTTCTGGGTGAATCGGGTGAGTTTTGTTAGGTCGCGGTCTTAGACCACCGCTCGGTCTATAACATCTGTCCGCGACCTGTAACAATATATATATATGTATATATATATATATATATATATATATATATATATATATATATATATATATATATATATATATATATATATAATGTACACACACTGTACTATGTAGAGTGTGGCTTGAGGTTTCAGCGGCGTATCGTGTGTATGGGAGTGCCATCATGTGGCCATCCCACCTGTCATAAAATCAGGTGTATTCATCGTTTAGTTGACCATCAGACCATGTAAAAACCACCTGCAGTGGGTCTAGTGACCATGAACAAGGCTGATCGAAGATACTGCACCTCACTCAACGACTGTGACAAAACCACGACCAAGTTTGTTCATCAAATCCTGTCGCCAGAAGGTCAACCGCAGCAGCAACAGTTCAACCACAAGGTGGCACTATACGTACATATTATACGTGTACATGCACATAAATTGTGATTATACACATATTATACATGACATATTATATATACGCATTACACATGACGTATCTATATATATAAAGTAGAGTTGGCCTCTATCTATGATCTCTAAGATCTCGAGAACCCGTGGACGGATTTGCGAGCGGAAAGTACTGTTCGACTCGGGATGGTCCCAGGAATGTCACGGAGACATAAAATTTAAAAAATTTCGGGTTTTAAAATTAGCGCATAATTAGCACTAGCAGAAGAGAGAGGGATTCGAAGGGAGGGAGCGCAGCGCTTCTAGCGCTTCTGACTACAGCACACCTTAAAATTAAAAAAACTTCGGGTTTTAAAATTAGTGTGTTACGCGTAATTAGCGTCTATCTATATCTATATATATAAAGTAGAGTTGGCCTCTGTGTCTGTATCCTCTACAATCTCTAAGATCTCGAGAACCCGTGGACGGATTTGCGAGCGGAAAGTACTGTTCGACTCGGGATGGTCCCAGGAATGTCACGGAGACATAAACATTTATAATCACTTGCTAGCGAATAAATAATAACGCATAAATACCTTTCAGCAGCGCGTAAAATAATCTTTCGTTTCAAGTCACTCTCACAAATAGCTTTCCGGAAATGACGGGTCGAAGTGGTCGAGCTGTTAGCATGACGCCTTATCTTTTCAGAGTCCGGGGTTCGAATCACCCCTCTGACATTTATTTTTCGCTTTTATCACGTCCTTTCCCGCACAATTTTTGGGACAGATCCCGTTGAGTGTTTTATTAAAGTTATTGTTTTGTCATTTTCTTATTGTTTTCATGTTTATTTGGCTTGAAACAAAAAAATTATGCCGCCGTTAGGCGTTATGACATCCGATCATAATGCAGCTAATTAGCTTCTAAAAACCAAGAGTCTGGCAATATAGAAACGCTCTGGCACTGTAGACATTTATCTGCCATGCGGTTTCAATATTCGATTGGTAAAGTTCTACAACACAATAAACTATACTAGCGTGTTTTTATTTGCATAATTTAACAAGCCGCGTACAAACTCACTACCGTCTATCTCATATCAAGTTTTAAAGTGTGTCTTACTTTGCATAATTATAGATTCTGCCAATTTCTGGTGTCGACAACCACAGACTAACGTCTACCAGTGTCACGTTTGTTTTAATTTGCATAATTTAAAAAGCCGCGTACAAACTCACTACCGTCCATCTAATCTCAAGTTTTGCCCGCATACAACACCACTACCGTCTACCGGAGCAACCCCACTACCATTAACCAGCCCGCCGGCAACCCCACTACCGTCTACCAGGCCACCTACAACACCGGTAACAGGTGAGTTAACAATATTAACTTCTATATATATAAAGTAGAGTTGGCCTCTGTGTCTGTATCCTGATCTATGTATGATCTCTAAGATCTCGAGAACCCGTGGACGGATTTGCGAGCGGAAAGTACTGTTCGACTCGGGATGGTCCCAGGAATGTCACGGAGACATAAACATTTATAATCACTTGCTAGCGAATAAATAATAACGCATAAATACCTTTCAGCAGCGCGTAAAATAATCTTTCGAAGGGAGGGAGCGCAGCGCTTCTAGCGCTTCTGACTACAGCACACCTTAAAATTAAAACAACTTCGGGTTTTAAAATTAGTGTGTTACGCGTAATTAGCGCTAGCAGAAGAGGGAGGGAATCTAAGGGAGGGAGCGCAGTGCTCCCTCCAGCGCTTCTGTTAGCGTAATTAGCGTATTTCGGAACGTTAATTTTTCAACTTCATTATTCGGAATCAGTACGTCCCAGAGAACCTTCGTAACGTTAATTTTTCAACTTCATCCGATTGACATGGGACCAACGGCATGTGACAAAGAGTGAAACATACAGGCTACATTTATTTGACGACAATGAGTTCCGACTTCCGACCTCGGTGGGATGACAGGCTGAGTCAACCCCCCTGGTGTGAAGGGGGAGGAGGAGGGGAGGGGGAAGAGAAGGGGAGGGGAACGAGGGGGAAGGGGATGGGAGGGGGGGAGGGGGAGGGGGAAGGGGGAGGGGGAGGGGGAAGGGGGAGGGGAGGGGGGGAGGGGAAGGGGGGAGGGGAGGGGGGGGGAGGGGAACGGGGGGGAGGGGGAGGGGAGGGGCCCTTCTTCCCCTGGGCACCCCCGCACCCTTCCCTCCCCCCTTCCCCTCCCCCCTCCCCCCTTCCCCCTCCCCCCCATTCCCCTCCCCTCCTCTTCCCCCTCCCCTCCTCCTCCCCCCTCCCCCCCGTTCCCCTCCCCTCCTCTTCCCCCTCCCCTCCTCCTCCCACTCCCGTGCAAAGCCGGGTACCTCTGCTAGTATACTATATAGTACTAGATATGGCATTTAAACCTGGGTGTTCTCACAATCGTGAATCATTGGTTAAACTCTGGATCATTAGTTGGCACACCAGAGATTGGTCTTCAAGCCAAAAGCAGTAGGAAAGACATCATAAATGAAATGATCAGATAAATCCATGCTTTTAAAGCGCGGTGTTACGCGCGCTGCTTGTAAGCAAGGAGGAAGCGGACAACGCGGTAATTTGTAAGAGTCTTTATTCAAGAGCTCACTGTAACACTGAGCTGCTCAGGGCTGCGCGCCCCGTGTATATCGTGAGGCTACGCCTCTCTCCCGGGCGTGGCCCACCCCCACTTGGTGTGCGGGGTGATGTCACCATGTCAGTGCTTTCGTGTCCGCCACACGCGCCCCCCCAGAATCCCCGTGCACCTGAAGGGTCAGTTTGCGGGGCAAACGGATGACCCGGCCGAAGCGCCCCCTGGCGACTGGCGGCGTCTGGGATGCAGGGATGCCATCTGGGATGCTTCCGGCTGCCCCTGGGATGGGTGCAGGACCGGGGGGCGGCGTGGCGGCGGAGCTGTGCGGTGCCGGGGGTCCGCCCGCAGGGGGGCGGCCCCGGACGCGGGGGGTCGGGCCACTGGCGGTGGATGGTCCACGTCGAGGTGGGCTGGCTTGAGGCGGTCCACAGAAACGCGGTCAGGAGTACCGCCGATGTCCAGGGTGAAATGCTTCACCCCGGTCTCCAGCACGCGGAAAGGCCCATCGTACGGGGGCCGCAGTGGTGTCCGGTGGGCATCGTGGCGGACGAAGACGTACTCCGCCGTGCGAAGCTCCTGGGCGACGTGCATCGGTGGGTGCCCGTGGCATGCCGTTGCACCGGGGCGAACCTATGGCCGGTCTCCTGCAGAGCGGAGCGCTGCTGTGCCGCAGACCATGGTGCCGTGGAGTCGGGGAGGAACTCGCCCGGCACCCGCAGCGGTTGCCCGAAGACCAAATCCGCCGCGGATGCGCGCAGGTCCTCCTTGGGCGCCGTCCGGAGGCCCAGCAGGACCCAGGGGAGCCTGTCGACCCAGCCGCCGTCGCGGAGGGTGGCCCGGAGCGCGGCCTTCAATGAGCAGTGAAATCGCTCACACAGGCCGTTAGCCTGGGGGTGGTAGGCCGTGGTTCGGTGCAGCCGGACCCCGAGCCCCTGCGCGACCGCCCCCCAGAGCTCCGAGGTGAACTGGGGGCCGCGGTCGGACGAGATGTCTGAGGGGGCGCCGAACCGGGCGACCCAGGTGGCGATGAAAGCCTGCGCGGCGTCCGCCGCCGTCGTCGACGCCAAGGGCACGGCCTCCGGCCACCGGGTGGTGCGGTCCACCATGGTGAGGACGTGGGTGAAACCCCGCAAGGGGGGCAGAGGTCCCACCAGGTCCACGTGGACGTGGTCAAACCGGCGTTCCGGCACCGTAAACGGGGCCAACGGGGCCTGGGTGTGCCGGTGCACCTTGGCGCGCTGGCACGCGAGGCACGTCCTGGCCCAGCCGCGGACGGCTTTCCGGAGGCCATGCCAGACGAATTTGTTGGCGATCAACCTTTGGGAGGCCCTCGCGCCCGGGTGGGACAGGCCGTGGATGGCATCAAACACCTGGCGCTGCCAGCCCGCGGGCACGATGGGGCGAGGCCGCCCGAGGGAGACGTCGCACAAGAGGGCCGCGCCCGTGCCGTCGAACGGCACCTCGGTGACGCAGAGGCCCATGACGGCGGTCCGCAAGGCCTGGACGTCGGGGTCAGAGGCCTGGTCCGCTGCAATCCGGGCATAGTCGATGCCGAGGTGGACTGCGTGGGCGACGGCCCGGGAAATGCAATCCGCCACTGGGTTGTCCTTCCCCGCGATGTGCCGGATGTCCGTCGTGTACTCGGACACAGCCGAGAGGTGACGCTGCTGCCGGGCCGACCACGGCTCGGTGACCTTGCCCATCGCGAAGATCAGCGGCTTGTGGTCGACGAAGGCCGTGAACGCACGGCCCTCGAGCAGATGGCGGAAGTGCCTGACCGCCAAGTGAAGCCCGAGCAACTCGCGGTCGAAGGTACTGTAACGGCGTTCGGGCGGGCGAAGCTGCCTGCTAAAGAACGCCAGCGGTTGCCAAGCTCCACGCACCCATTGCTCGTGCACCGCGCCCACCGCGTAGTCCGAGGCGTCGGTGGTGAGGGCGATCGGTTCATCGGGTGCCGGGTGCGCGAGCGTGGTGGCGTTAGCCAAGGCGAGCTTCGCGCCAGTGAACGCCGCGTCCATCTGCTCGGTCCAGGTAACGTCGCCTTTGCCCGGCTTACCTCGGAGAGCTTCGTGCAGGGGGCGCAGGAGCTGGGCGATACGGGGCAGGAACCGATGGTAAAAGTTCACCATGCCCAGGAACTCCTGCAGCCCCCTGATCGTGCGGGGGTGCGGAAACCCCTTCACCGCCTCCACCTTGGCCGGCAGGAGGACGGCTCCGTGCCTGGTGACGCGGTGCCCCAGAAAATCGATTTCGGTGACGCCGAACCGGCACTTTGCGGGGTTCACAATTAGGCCATGCTGGCCCAGGCATTCAAAGAGCGTGTGGAGGTGGTGTAGGTGCTCTTCGCGGGACGCGCTGGCAACGAGGATATCGTCCAGGTAGACGTATACAAAATCCAAGTTGTGCAGGACGCTGTCCATCAGCCGCTGGAGCGCCTGAGCCGCATTCTTCAGACCGAAGGGCATCCGCAGGAATTCGAAGAGTCCGAACGGCGTGATGACCGCTGTCTTCGGGACGTCCTCCGGCCTGACGGGGACCTGATGGTAGCCGCGTATGAGGTCCACCTTCGAGAAGAAGGACATGCCCGCCAAACGGGTGGAAAAGTCCTGAATGTGGGGCACGGGGTAGCGGTCGGGGGTAGTGGCGTCATTGAGACGGCGATAGTCCCCGCACGGTCGCCATCCCCCGCCGGGCTTCGGCACGATGTGCAGCGGCGACGCCCAAGCACCCTCCGAGCGCCGAACGATGCCGAGTTGCTCCAGGGTAGCGAACTCCGCTTTTGCTCCCACCAGCTTCGTCGGCTCGAGGCGGCGTGTCCGGGCGTAGACCGGTGGCCCAACGGTGAGGATGTGATGGGCCACCCTGTGCTTGATGGCCCCCGCCGAGAAGGTGGGCCGCGTGAGGGCCGGGAAGCTGGCGAGGAGGCGGGTGAATTCGTCCGCTGCCGGAAGCATACAGATCAACGTGGCCGGAACCGAACCGTTCGGCAAGCCGCTCGGTGAGCCACTCAGTGAGCTGCTCGACGAGCTGGGCAGCGCACAAGCGAGCGAGCTGAACGTCTCGGCCTGGACAAGACGTCTGTGCTTTACGTCGACCAGGAGCCCATTGGCGCACAGGAAGTCCGTGCCAAGCAATGCCATGGGCACGTCGGCGGTGACGAATGACCATCGGAAAACCTGCCCTCCGAACCGCAGAGAGAGGCAGCGTTTTCCGTACGTACGGATGGGCGTCCCGTTCGCGGCAAGCAGCGCGGGGCCCCCGCCCGCGGCGTGCTTGTCCGACGTACCGGCAGGAACGACACTCACCTGCGCTCCCGTTTCACACAGGTAACGGCGCCCGGATAAGGTGTCCGTTATGAACAGCAGGCTGCTCGAACGGCCGGCGCTCATTGCAACTATCGAGTGCCGGCCCAGGCGTTTCCCGACCTGTTGAAGGAGCATGGCGGATGACACTGTCGAGCCTCGTGGCCGAACTTGGCGTGGAACCAGCACCAGGTGGTGGAGCTGGAGGAGTGCGGCTGGCTCCGCCAGGCCGGTGGAGCTGGCGGTTTTCCCCGTGGTGGCGGTTTTAGCCGCGGCGGTGGGCGGGGCGTGGCGGCGGCCACGAGGTGCGTATCAGCATGCTGCGTATGCTGTGTAAGCTGATGCTGTGAATCAGCATCAGCCTTGGGATCCACGAGGTGGGCAGCAGCATCAGCCTCGAGGTCCGCGACGGCCGCACCGACTCTCGCCCGCGTGTCCGAAGCCGTGAAGTACCTGTCCGCCTCGGCGGCCAATGCTCGGGGTTCCGTTAGCACGGTCCCGGCCAATGCAAGGCGTACCTGTGCTGGAAGTTGGCAACGGAAAAGCGCCCGGAATAGAGAACCAGGGGCTTCCTCACCCAACAGTGACAGCATATGGTCCATTCGGACCGACGGGCGCGTGTCGCCGAGCTCGGGGAGATCCAGGAGGCAGTCGGCCCGTACGTCCTCCGTGAGGCCGAACGTGGCTAGGAGCAGCCGCTTGAGTGCCTCGTACTTGTGGCCGTCCGGTGGGTGGCGAAGGACGGACACAACTCGAGCGGCCATGCCGGGCCCGAGGGAGGTGACGACGTGGCAGTAGCGCGTGTCATCGCCGGTGAGGCGCCGAAGCTGAAACTGGGCTTCGGCTTTGTACGAACCAAACTTCGGCCTGGGCCTCCCAAAATTCGGGAAGTTTAACCGACATCGCGTTGTTGGCCATGGCAATGGCGTCGTGTTTGGAAGGATCGCTACGGCAGATCCAACGTCGAGGTCACCAGTAAAGCGCGGTGTTACGCACGCTGCTTGTAAGCAAGGAGGAAGCGGACAACGCGGTAATTTGTAAGAGTCTTTATTCAAGAGCTCACTGTAACACTGAGCTGCTCAGGGCTGCGCGCCCCGTGTATATCGTGAGGCCACGCCTCTCTCCCGGGCGTGGCCCACCCCCACTTGGTGTGCGGGGTGATGTCACCACGTCAGTGCTTTCGTGTCCGCCACACTTTAGCAATTACCGTACTAGTATCAGAAAATCTATTATCCTTCATCACTTTGCTCTCAGCAATCACCAGCAAAAATAATTCAATACAAACTTTAAAGCAAAACTTGACGTCTCCCCTCTGATTGGCTAAAACCCAGTTTCCATTCCCGTAAACACACAATCTGAAATTCCACATCTGCTTTGCAACGATATTGGGAAAATGGCCAGGATTGTTAAAAGGGACATTGGCATATGTTTAAACTAGAGCAATGCGACTGTGTCGCCAATATGCCTCCTTATAGTCCCACAACGGGTATATGCCCTCTTTCACTGTCCTAAAAATAAACAAGTTTGATTTAAATCTCTTCAGCTGTTTTGAAGTATCACATTTTCACCAGCCTTGACAGGTTTCACATCGATCAGTAAAGCGTTATCAGAGAAGGGATTTTTTGAAATATCGGCTTTCAAGCTAGTATGGCTGTCACAATACATGACATCTGACATGAAAATTGTACACACTGCATATGTATGGGTAGAGGATCACGTTTGTGAAGTTTAGTGTTGATCGGATCAGGTTCGTTTTTCTATCCAAGATGGCTGCCAAACCACATGATGTATAATGTCATTATTTTCGTATTATATTTTCAAACTACATTTTCAAACTACATCTAGCACCAACAGTGGTGCTAGATGATATTTGTAAAATTTCGCATTGATAGGATAAGTAGCTTCAGAGATATAATTATTTAATATTTACCTTCAATCCAATATGGCTGCCACACCATGTGACCAATGATGTTTTTGTGATCATCTTTTAATCTCCATGCCTCGTCAATGGCAGTCGTAAAGTTTTGAGTCAATAGATTTGGTGTTTGGGAGAAGATGTTTATCTAAGGTTTTAGGTTAAATCCAATATGGCTGCCAAACCATGTGACCTATGATGTCATAAATTTAATATTTCAATACAAATGGATCATCGATCATGTTCATGCAATTTCAGATTTTTAGGATAAGGAATTTAATTACAACATTTTTGGCTGGTATACCACTTCACCTATGATGTCATCATTATCATGCCTTTGTTCCCCGTTGGGAGTACTTGACAATGTGCCAAGTTTAAAATTTTTACATTCAGCGGTTTCCGCGAAGTAATATTTTAATTATTTGCGTTTATTCCAAGATGGCTGCCATATCACGTGACCTATGACGTCACAATTGCGATAACATTCTGCATGGGTGTCACTCCTACCCTGAAAGCTTCGTCTTAATTGGACATGTGGTCACTGAGGAAAACGAGGTTTAGCCCGTACGGATGGACGGACAGAAGGATGGATGGACAACCTGAAAACATAATGCCTCCGGCCACCTTCAGGGGCGGAGTCATAAAAAGGTGGTGTGAAGGTGAGTGTCTGCAGCTCGGTGATCGGTATTAAAATAAAAAATAATATTTATCGGCTAAATTACAAAAGTCAATGTATGAAACTGGTCAACAAAAAAAGAAAATATATGCACAGGAATTAGAAAAATCAATGACAAAACAATGAAATCAATATCAAACTGGAAACTGGAAAGCATCTCAAAATGACCTGTCCGCATCTGCTCTGCACTCAAACTAAACTTGAAACTAGAACGGCACTCTTCGACATCACGACATCAACTGATATGCCTCCGCCCACATTATTACATCATTATAATACTTGAATCAAGTTTGATTTAAATCCATTCAGCTGTGCCCAAGTTAGCACATTTTTACCTGGAATGACCTCTGACCTTTGACCTATTGACCCCAAAATGTAATCAGTTCATGTTTACATCATTATACATAACTGTATCAAGTTTTAATTTTAATCCCTTCAGTTGTTCACAAGTTCTCACATTTTTACCTGACATGACCTCTGACCTTTGGCCTTTGACCTTGAGACCCCCAAAATATAATCAGTTAATCTTTACATCATTATACATACCTGAACCAAGTTTGAATTAGATCACTTCAGCCATTCTCGAGTTGTAGACCTACTAGCAGAAGTACCCGGCATTACCGGGCGGGGTAGAGGAGGGGAGCAGGGGGGGGGGGGAGAGGAAAGGGGGGCAGGGGGGGAGAGGGGGAGGGGCGGGGAGGGGGGGAAGGGGAGGGAAGGGGGAGAGTGGAGGGGAGAGGGGGAAGGGGAGCAGTCAGAAGTGGAAGCTCTTTTACGGAGAATTTATATCTTAAAGGGGAGGGGAAGGGGAGGGGAGGGGAGAGGTGGGGAACGAGGGGGAGGGGAGGAAAGGGGGCCAGGGGGTGGGGGAGGGGGAGGGGCGAGGAGGGGGGAAGGGGAGGGGAGGGGGAAAAGTGGAGGGGAGAGGGGGAAGGGGAGCAGTCAGAAGTGGAAGCTCTTTTACGGAGAATTTATATCTTAAAGCAGAGGGGAAGGGGAGGGGAGGGGGGATGAGGGGGGGGAGGGGAGGGGATGGGAGGGGGGAAGGGGAGGGGGGAAGGAAGAGGGAAGGGTGGGGAGAGGGGGAAGGGGAGCATTCAGAAGTGGCAGCTCTTTTACAGAGAATTTATATCTTAAAGGGGAAGGGAAGGGGGGAAGGGGAGGGGGAAAGAGGGGGGAAGGGTGGGGAGAGGAGGGAGGGGAAGGAGGGAAGGGGAGTGGCTCACATTTCTGAGTGAATGTGGCTCACGTTTCTGGGTTAAGTGTGATGCCGATCAGGAAGAAGAAGAAGCCATACTGCCAAATTCGTACACTTCCGGAATTGTTTGATTTATTTGTATTCAAATGTCTGGTAATTGTTTTGTATTTATTTATGCGAATGTGTACTTGTATATAACTGTCATTCATTTAAAAAGGCTTTAGCACTATCGAGCGATTTTTTTTTTTTAACTCCAAAAAAACGAACTTTTTTTTTTCAATTTTTTTTTGTTGTTGTTTGCATAGAACACTCCCAGGCACTCACTGATGAACCTCTGAAAGTTTGATGAAGATCCGTTCAGCCATCTCTGAATAAAACGTGGACACACAGACAACTCGCGTTTATATATACTAGGGCATGCCCGTACTATATATAAGCTAGGACGTGCCCGTACGTGGGTGCCCGTTCCTTGCCAAAAAAAAAAAAAAAAAAAAAATTTGTGTAGGGGTGTGTGTGTGTAAACATCCTAGGGCGTGCCCGTACGTGGGTGCAAAAAAACATGCGTGCAAACAACAACAACAAAAAAAAACTTTGAAACCACGTGGCAGTAACGACCACAGAACCCCCCCCCCCCCCCTCTATTTACATGAATGGTTTGGTCCATTCGCAACGACCACAGAACCCCCCCCCCTCTATTTACATGCAATGGTTTGGTCCATTCGCAACGCCAAAGCGAACGGCGAACGGCTAAATCGCCATAGCTCGGTAAGTACTTGTCCGATTAATTTCAAACCTTGAAAAGGCACATCCTCGGGTCCCCAGCAATATACCTGGCAAGTTTCAAGTATATCGGACCGGTAGTTGTCGAGAAACAGCGGTCACAGACAAACATACACACATACAAACACACATACAAACACACATACAAACACACATACACACATACACACAGAGATTAATGGAATTATAGATAGATATATTGTTGCGGATCTCGAATCTCGTGGCTCTCCCCTTATCAAGGGGGGGGGGGGTTAATCCCCTTGTCCTTTTATCTGGCCGATGCGAGTCCTGGAAGTTATACGCTCCTTCCAGTCGGTATTAGGTAGGGTTATTGGTCAACTTAGTCCTAATACGTAATTACTAACACCGACCGTGAAGCAGGGGAAAAAACTCCCGCCCGAACCACGGCGTTAGTGGACACGCCGAGCGAAGCGAGCCGTGATTCGGGCCGTTAGCAAGGACTAAACCCGATTATAGCCGTTGCGATCGTGCCACTATTACCCAATGGAGAAAAGACTGATGCGATCGGATGGAGAGGAAACCAAGCAAATAGGAAGAACAAGCAATTTATTAACAATGTACAAGAAGGAGCAGAGGAAACGAAAGAAACGTACAGGATAAGAAGAGGAAAAAGATGCACACAGGGCAGCCTTAAACAGTCTTATTCTTAATACCCAGGACAAACGGGCCCGTCTCAGACACTCACACGGGGATGGTTGATGGTCACCAGCGAGCCCAGGCTCCAGCCCGGCTCCCGTCCAGGCTCCGATCCAACGGACGAAACCCGGCAGGCAGCTCCGCGTGTAGTGGAACGCGAACGGACAATTATATAATGGGGGGGAAGGCTGGTGTCCTAGCGGCGTATGTAATAACTCCACACTCATGCCAAACGCCCCCTCTCTCCAATGTCCTGCTTTAGTACAAGGTTCCAACAAGAGTCCTTTCACAAGCGCACTTCCAACAAGCTCTTTCAACACCAATGCTTCTCATAAGTCCTTCTCAATGCGCATTCCCAACCAGTCCTCTTTAACAAGCGTGCCTCCAACAGGTCCTTCAAGTCCTCTTTCACGAGCGCTGCCGTATAAGTCCTCCAAGTCCTCTTTCATCAGCGACAGCGAGTAAGTCCTGTGAAAGGGCTTTGCGTTCGCGCTTTTATAACTCGAGCAGTGATCGCTCCGCGAGCCCAAAAGCCACGCCTATCAGGCGATCTTACCTCAGCCCTGGTTGGCTGGTCATCGCTTACCGGCCACGCCCTGATGGTGGGTTGACGTGGCCACACCTTCTTCCTGGCGCTCCGCCCCCTTTCTTGGGCCTCACCTCGTGGCTTATGGCGGCGTTGAGCAAGCTCACGCTCAAGGGCAGCGAAGGCTGCTGGTTTGGGCGGAAGCCCAGAGAGGTTGCACACGCCGCTGGCCCTAAAGGGCGAGGGCGATGGCTAGCGCTTAATGGCGTCGCTTGAAGAGGGAGGCTGGCAAAATGAATGGATGGGGACCTACTCCTTATTTGATTGACACAACACAGATTCAACTATTGGAAACATGGCCTTATCTAAACACATACTAATGAAATAACTGAAGTCCTATGGTGACCTACGTGTTGCTTGTGGCCTACCTATGGGGTGCAACCTTTAACCCTTTAATAATGTCATATTTACAAGTGTGGGTTCTCAAAACCGCAACACTGCACCCCCCCTTTTCCTAGGCTCATCCTGAGCCGAAACAATAGGACTATCTTTTAACAATTAGTGTGACACTTAGGTGTAGTTACCCTCTACTTTTAACCTACTACCCTGAGTGCGACAGTTTTAACACTAGATATGTCCCCCCTGCTGCGTTGCGTCCTACCTGACTGACTCACGCCCACAATTAACCGAATTACGGAATTATTTTCAAACTAAACATTTAAGCCGGTGGGGAGCATTATTTACAAGACTACTATTAATTAATTATTTACAAAACTAGAACCCAGGACCTGTCTTTTGTGGGAAAAAGCAGAAAGAATTTGAAAAGAGGAAAATGCCATTGCAATGCACTGCACCAATACACCATACCCATATGTACCAATAATAAAAGGCACCATAAAGTACCAAAAATACACAAAACAAACATTTTAAAGTTATGAATGATGTCTTCTGGGCTTCTCTGCTGGGCCGATGGATCTTGGCTTGATCTTCTTGCTTGATGTTCTTTAATAAAAAGGGCACAAACGGCGTCCGCTTTTTTATTTATGGCCAGCAGGGCCAACGTAGGTGGTCCGACTGCTGGGCATTGATGCCACTTAAAAACAGTGGTCCGCAAGCCAGATACTGCTGGCAGCAAAGGTCTGTCCCAGCAGAGGTGCCAGGCCACAGAACGTGTGGTCCATAGGTGCCAGGCCACAGAACGTGTGGTCCATAGTGTGTACCGGTGCAGGCAGGAATACAGGCATCAAGGTGCAGGCAGCAAGAGTGCGGCCACACAATTCAAGGCACCTGCACACTCCCCTCGGACAAAAGACCATGGTCCATGAGTGGGGAAGGACGACAAAGCAGAGGTTAGCAGGGGGAAAGGGCGTAAGGGTACACATCAATACAAGGCAATGCGACATGAGGGGCGCTGGAGAGCGAGCTGAGAAAGCACGTCCCTACTCGTACGTCACCCCCCATGTCAGCCTACACTACCCAGGCCCTTCCCCATATTTACACAATTTACAAATTCGTCTCTACCGTCTTGTCCCCCATGTCTCCCCTAAACCAAATTCGTCCCCAATCCCTCCCAAGAAGGAAGGGATGGAATAAACCAATGTCTCACCCACGTCAAGATGCGTCTTACATTCCAAATCGTTCACAAAACCTGGTGTGGAGTTCTATCACCTCGGTGAGTGGATGCGGATGGTGCGAAGAGATTTTCTCCTAACTATCTTCTCAATGACATTAGCTCTTACACTACCCGGGGTCTCGCCCTGCCAATCCATTGGCCATCTTTACACGATGTGGTTCTAAAAACCAATTCCCATTGACCATACTGTGGCGCTCTACCAATTTGGGGTCTCTCTCCCCCGATTTTTCTCTACTGTGCCCTCGCACAATTTCGGGGCTGGGTCGTGTAGCTCTCCTAGCAGGTCCTACTTACCTGCGCACCTCCGCCACTGAACGTCGACACCCGAGCTTGCCTAGCTCCTCACACCCTAACCTGGGGAAAGCCCTCCCTGGCCCTTACCCCCTCTATGCCCCCTCTGGCATTGGGCTACCGGGTCCTCTCTTTAGGATCCTCAGGCCCCGCTGAACACTACTGAACTGAACACTAACTGGCTCCCAGAGCCTACCTGCGCCCTCACCTGGCCGACAGACTACCAATGGCGGAGTGCCCCAATAACCACACTCACTAACAGGCTCACACGCCAAGCCATTCCATACACTTATGCACCCAACAAAACACTACTTTCCACTACCCGCACCACAGATGTCAATATCCAACCAATTTACCTACTCCCTCTACCTACCATCCTTCCCCCATCCACTCCTTCGCACCATGCACTCCACTCCACTCATCCCACAATACTCACTCCACACCATTTATTCCACACACCTGTTTCCATACACCCCAAATCCCCACTTGCATCCTATGCAAGTCATTCACTCAACACCATTACACTCATCCACAATACCCTCACAATATATCACTTCTCCAAACCATTGCCTCATTCGCTCAGATTTTCCCACGCTCCAATTCCTCATTTCAATATGCTCACCAGCAAGACTCTCATTCAATTCCTCATTTAATAAACTACACCACAAACAAACTGCATCATCTAACGAACTACTGCCCCTCTAAAACTCGTGCTTTCCCTGTCATCCCTTTATACAGGGTAACCCAAAAAACCCGCCCACATTTCAAAGGTAAATGAAAAAAAAAAAGGTTAAAGATAATCAAGATATTAAATGAAAAAAAAAAAGGTTAAAGATAATCAAGATATTATTTGCACACATGAAACTTCATTCAATACAGTTTTTAGTCATCATGTTTTAAAGATGACATCCTCCAAATGGTGGCTGTCATTGTCTATACACGCTTGGAGGCGATTTCTGAAGGCTGCCATGGCTCAACGGGTCATGTCGGGTGGAACAGCGGCGATCTCCTGCTGAATAGCAACCTTAAGGGCTTCAAGAGTTTGGGGTCGATGAGTATACACTCGTGATTTAAGGTAGCCCCACAGAAAAAAATCACAAGGGGCGAGGTCAGGGGAACGGGCCGGCCACCCAACATCGCCACGCAACGAGATCACCCGATCCGGAAACATTTCCCTCAGCACTTGCAATGATCTTCGAGCTGTGTGTGCCGTAGCTCCATCTTGCTGAAACCACACATCGAGTTCTTCAAGCTCAAGGTGTTCGAGTTGTGGCCTTAGAAAGTTTTCGAGCATATCAATGTAACGGTCAGAAGTTACGGTAACAGTTACACCACCCTCTTCAAAGAAATAAGGACCCACGATGCCAACATCGGCAACAGCGCACCACACAGTCACTCGATCGGAGTGCAATGGTCTTTCGTGTAGCATGCGAGGGTTGTCGTCAGACCAATAGCGATAAATTTGTTTGTTTACAGAGCCACTCAAATGAAAATGAGCTTCGTCACTGCACAAGAGAACAGCATCTTCCGTAACACATTGCAGAATGTTCTCGCATAACTCCCTGCGGCTTATCCAGTCTCTCGCATTGAGTTCTTGCACAACCGTCATTTTGTATGGATGGAAGTGGAGGTCTTTGTGTAAGATTCTCCTTGCAGTTTCCCGGGATATCCCTTCAGCTAAAGCATGCTTCCGCGCAGAACGTCTCGGAGACTGCACAACAGATCGCCTCAATGCTTCAATATTCTCAGGCGTACGAGCGCTCCTAGGTCGACCAGGTAATTTTCTTTTTAAAGCTGAGCCTGTTGCCCTGAAATTCTCAACCCATTGCAAGATGGTTTTCCGATCTGGAACGTTTTGGTTCCGTGGAATACTGAAACGTCTTCGAAAGGCCCTCTGCACGGCGATCACGGAACGGTTGTTTGTGAAGAACGCTTCGACAGTGAACGCACGGTGTGCTCCCGACCACGCCATGTTGGCGACTGTGGATGGTTGGGGTTGGGCTGCCAACAGACCCTAGCCCCGCCTCTCCCGCCTCACTACTGCCAGTGCTACAGCCTTTCGAAATGTGGGATGTTTTTTGGGGTCACCCTGTACTACTGCACATCCTTCGTCATTAGCATCCAACTACTCTCTCTAAGTCCCCACTACTTGTATAATGTCTCTACTTAACTCTCAAGTCTCCTAAAGTCATTTCTAGATCCCTAACCATTATCCTAACCCGCCCTCGGTGAGCTTACACTGCCAAACCCCATAAATCATATAGCTCCTCTGCCCCCCTGGATGTGAGGGATGGTAGAGCTACCATCCCTTTACATCACTATCGCCATTACTATCAGTTGTCCACTATTTCTCAAGCCTCTCGGTGCGCCGTAATACATTTTCATCACAGCTCAGCTTCGAAAAACCGAGCAATGCATACGGTGGTCTGTATCCTGTAGTTTGGGTCCGTCCGGCATTTTCGATTCTGGGGAGGAGGCATACCAGGACCGAGGTTCCATGGTCCATCCCGGCTCATAGCCTTTTGGTCACCGGCCCGATGACCCAACCTCCCCCGGTCGGAGCACCGCGCCCACCAGGGGGCGAAGGTCCAACCTGGTCTTTCTCCCCCAGAATCATGCCGGTCGCCGCTATGACGCAGCACCGACCATACAGGGCGGAGCCCGGCCCGAATCGTGCACGGCGCTCCTTGCAAAGCGATGCGGCAACGATCCCCGCTGGCCCCCGCAGCACACAAAGTGCACCACGCCCCGAGAGCTCGCGTTGGCTATACGTCGGCCTAAGCGCTGCCCCGGTCAGCGTCGATGCTCGAGTCGCATTCTCACATCCACACCTCGCGACCCGTTCTACACTTACCAAACGCGGCGCTCCAGCACCTCCCATACACTCCAAACATTCTACTACCGCACTCTCTCTCCGTGCACTCTCTTTTCTTACACACTCAGGTGCACACCACTCTCGCGCACATTCTTGCGCACTCACACTACTCACGCACTCCGTTACGCACTCCTCTCGTGCACCTTCTTGTGCACTCTCCTCCGGTACGTACTCCGTACCACTCATGGGGTTGCACTCTTGCACATACCCACTCACCCGCTCAAGTGTGCATCCCCGCACACGCTCCTCATCCAACTCAGGTGTGCATCCTCGCACACTCTCTCCATCCACCTCACTCTCTGTATCGCACTCCTCACACTCGGTTTCACACATACACTCCGTCGTGCATTCGCTTTCACTCTCTGTTTCATACTTGCGCTCCGGCACCGTTTGCACACGCGCGCCATTTCCTTTCACACAGCGCACCACGGACCTTCTACGAGCGCCCGGGTGACGCCGGGATCCCAAGCGCGCGAAAAATCCTCTCGCGCCAAACCTTTTCACGCCATATACAGCCCGGCTTACCTTTGGGATCCTTTTCTCCACACGCACCTGCAAACTTTTATTGGAATTAGGCAGCACGACATCATGATGTGAACACAGACTTTGTACATACTCCATCTTTTCCTCCCGCGAGAGCTTTTCTAAGTCTGTCGTCTTTTCAAACCCAATTTCCACCATAATTTCTTTGATTTTATTTTCTTTATTCAGCTCGACGACCGCCGGTGCTAATAAAATAAAATTTTCTAATTCTGCGGTCATTGGCTTTTCTATCCCCCGTGTCGCGAATTCCATACCAGTCCACGTGACTTCGCTTTGCTCCAACTCGCTTTCCCCGCGCTTCTCAAGTCGCGCTACCCCGTCGCATACCATCGTGCCCTTCCTGCTCGACCTGCGGTCTATGTCTTTCCCCATCTGCTTTATCTGGCCACCCACTCCGTTTCCAAACCCCGTTAACCCGTCCTTCATTCCTTCCATTAGATTCTCTCGGGTGGCCATCCTGTTTTCCAATCCCGTTATCCCCTCGTTCACTTCTCTGGCTTGGCCACCCAATTTGCTTTCTAATCCTCCCAATTTGCTTTCTAACCCCCAATTTGACTTCCCAATTGCTCCCCCATTCTATTTCCCAAATTATTTATGTTACCCCTTACTTCTTCCCTCATTTCTCCCATCTCCCTACTCAATCCCCCAATTTGCTCCTGCGTTTTGTCCACCCCCAATTGTATGGTTGCCTGCAGCTGCGCAATGAGGTCCTGCAGATCCATCCCTCCCAGTTGCGCAGCGGGCGCGGCCCTCGTCGCCATGTGCGAGGTGCCGCCATTTTGTGCGCCTGCAACCACCACTACCGCACCTTCATTCCTTTCCTCCTCCATCTCTCCCAATTGTCCCCCTTCTTCCCGGGGGTCCTGGGTTGCCTCTAACTCCTCTTCATCGACCCTCACCGGCATCCGATCGCCTTGGCTATCCATGGCACGATTCAAAATTTAGATGTGATATAAAATTTCGGCCGCTCGTAATTTTGACCAAATTTTGTCCAAAATATAAAAAATTTGGTTCGGGCCCAAATCCCACTCCCCGACACCAATTGTTACGGCCAATAGCACAATTGGTGTCCAAAATTTGGTCTACTAAATTTAGTCCCAGGTTCCAAACCCCCACTCCTGACTACCAATTGTTGCGGATCTCGAACGTCGGCTCTCCCCTTATCAAGGGGGGGGGGGGGGGGGTTAATCCCCTTGTCCTTTTATCTGGCCGATGCGAGGCCTGGAAGTTATATGCTCCTTCCGGTCGGTATTAGGGAGGGTTATTGGTCAACTTAGTCCTAATACCAAATTACTAACACCGACCGTGAAGCAGGGAAATAACTCCCGCCCGAACCACGGCGTTAGTGGACATGCCGAGCGAAGCGAGCCGCGATTTGGGCCGTTAGCAAGGACTAAACCCGATTATAGCGGGTGCGATCGTGCCACGCTTACCCAATGGAGAAAAGACTGATGCGATCAGATGGAGAGGAAACCAAGAAAATAGGAAGAACAAGCAATTTATTAACAATGTACAAGAAGGAGAAGAGGAAACGAAAGAAATGTACAGCATAGGAATAGGAAGAAAAAGCACACAGGGCAGCCTCAACCAGTCTTATTTATTAATACCCAGGACAAACGGGCCTGTCTCAGACACTCACACGGGATTGTAGATGGTTGATGGTCACCAGCGCGTCCAGGCTCCAGCCCGGCTCCGGTCCCGGCTCCGATCCAACGGACGAAACCTGGCAGGAAGCTCCGCGTGTAGTGGAACGCGAACGGACAATTATATAATGGGGGGGAAGGCTGGTGTCCTAGCGGCGTATGTAATAAATGCACACTCGTGCCAAACGCCCCCTCTCTCCAATGTCCTGCTTTAGCACAAGGTTCCAACAAGAGTCCTTTCACAAGCGCACTTCCAACAAGCTCTTTCAACACCAATGCTTCTCATAAGTCCTTCTCAATGCGCATTTCCAACCAGTCCTCTTTAACAAGCGCACCTCCAACAAGTCCTTCAAGTCCTCTTTCACGAGCGCTGCCGTATAAGTCCTCCAGGTCCTCTTTCATCAGCGCCAGTGAGTAAGTCCTGTGAAAGGGCTTTGTGTTCGCGCTTTTATAACTCAAGCAGCGATTGCTCCGCGAGCCCAAAAGCCACGCCTATGAGGCCATTTTACCTCAGCCCTGGTTGGCTGGTCATCGCTTACCGGCCACGCCCTGATGGTGGGTTGATGTGGCCACACCTTCTTCCTGGCGCTCCGCCCCCTTTCTCGGGCCTCACCTTGTGGCTTATTGCGGCGTTGAGCAAGCTCACGCTCAAGGGCAGCGAAGGCTGCTGGTTTGGGCGGAAGCCCAGCGCGGTTGCACACGCTGCTGGCCCTAAAGGGCGAGGGCGATGGCTAGCGCTTAATGGCGTCGCTTGGAGAGGGAGGCTGGCAAAATGAATGGATGGGGACCTACTCCTTATTTGATTGACACAACGCAGATTCAACTGTTGGAAACATGGCCTTATCTAAACACATACTAATGAAATAACTGAAGTCCTATGGTGACCTACATGTTGCTTGTGGCCTACCTATGGGGTGCAACCTTTAACCCTTTAATAATGTCATATTTACAAGTGTGGGTTCTCAAAGCCGCAACACTATATATAAATCGGGATTTAAATTTAATTCAAAAATTGATCCAGACGTCTATTCTCTTTCAAACATTCAAACCGACAGAGGTAGTTATTTATCACAGCATCTGTAGAATTTTCACCCTTTTACTCAACTCCGTTTCGTTGTTATTTTGGTGGAGCAAAAAGTCAACTGAGCTTCATAGATATTTAGATATACATCCAATACGTCAATGTTATCGTCCATGTTATCGTTCTCCAACCGGTAGTTTTGTTTTTTAAAATTATAATTTTTTAGATTATAGACTTTGACCTTTGACCTATGACCCCAAAATCACATCGCTTAATCTTTACAACATTAAACAAACATGTACCAAGTTTGAATTAGATCACT
This sequence comes from Myxine glutinosa, assembly GCF_964187855.1. NCBI lineage: Eukaryota > Metazoa > Chordata > Myxini > Myxiniformes > Myxinidae > Myxine > Myxine glutinosa. The sequence continues at coordinate 77,068,803 of NC_136263.1, forward strand.
TCAGCTGTTCTCAAGTTATAGACCTATTACAGATTTGACCTTTGATTTTTGACCCCAAAATATAATGACTTAATCCTTAGAATATTATACAGTCACGTGAAAAAGTAAGTACACTCCATGTGACTTTTTTGACTTTTTTAACTTTTGACTTTGACTTTTGACTTTTTTAACATATTTCAACATACAGCTATTTGATCTTCATTTCAACAATATTGATAGATAAAGGTGATATAATATAACAAATATCATGAAACATTTACATTTTGTAGTCCATTGTATAATTTAAATAAACATAAATGCAAATTTCGCATGTGGAAAAAGTAAGTAAACCCCTACATTTATCACTACTTCAAATACCTAAAATTAGAATCAGGTGCACCTGATTGGTGCAAATGATTAGAACATTGTTAGAAAGGATCTTGGAGGAACTTGTCTTATTTAAACCTCAGACATTTCGCTTGGTTTGCTCTTTGTTGTTGAAGTGTGCGGCGTCACCATGCCTAGATCAAAAGAACTCTCTGAGACCTTCAGAAGGAAGGTTATGGATGCCCACGAGCCTGGCAAAGGATTTTAAAAGATCTCCAAACAATTTGAAATCAATCATTCGACTGTCCGGAAGATCATCTACAAGTGGAGAAGATTCCAAACAACTGCCAACTTGTTCAGGCCAGGCCGCCCCAGCAAGTTCAGCCCGAGAGCAGACCGCAAGATGCTGAAAGAAGCCTCTAAGAACCTCAGAATGTCATCACGGGACCTACAGGTAGCTCTTGCCACTGTTGATGTCAAAGTGCACGAGTCTACCATTAGAAAGAGGCTGCACAAATTTGATCTACATGGGAGGTGTGCCAGGAGGAAACCTTTGCTGTCCAGAAAGAACATCAGGGCAAGACCAAAGTTTGCCAAGGAACACCTAGGCAAAGACCAGCACTTCTGGAACAATGTGCTCTGGACAGATGAGTCAAAGGTAGAGATAATTGTCCACAGTACCAGAAGACATGTTTGGCGAAAACCAAAGACAGCATTTGACAACAAGAACCTGATACCAACTGTAAAGCATGGTGGTGGAAATATTATGGTTTGGGGCAGCTTTGCTGCATCAGGGCCTGGGCAGCTCACCATCATAGAATCCACTATGAATTCTTCATTGTACCAGAGGGTGCTTGAGGATAATGTGAGGCCATCTGCCGGAAAGTTGAAGCTCAACCGAAGGTGGACCTTGCAAGATGACAATGACCCTAAACATACCAGTAAATCGACCAAGGAGTGGCTGAAAAGAAAGAAATGGAGGGTTCTGGCATGGCCAAGTCAAAGCCCGGATCTAAATTAGAGCCAAGGGTGTACTTACTTTTTCCACAGAAGGAAATGGCATCTCTGTTAATTTTTTGTTGAATAAATTATTGCAAAGTCAATTTTTCATTGTTTTTTGTTCAATTAGATCACCTTTATCTATACAACAACACAACAACAACATGCATTTTAAGGCCATTTTCCCTGCAAGAGCGGGGGGTTAGCCTATATCTATAGATCACCTTTATCTATAGATACTGTCTATAGATATATATATAAGAATCTATAGATACTTATCTATAGATCATCACCTTTATCTATAGATACTGTATAAATGATGATCAAATATTGATATGTCCACATCTGTTAAAAAGATTTAAAAAACATTTCATGGGGTGTACTTACTTTTTCCACATGCGAAATTTGCATTTATGTTTATTTAAATTATGCAATGGACTACAAAATGTAAATGTTTCATGATATTTGTTATATTATATCACCTTTATCTGTCAATATTGTTGAAATGAAGATCAAATAGCTGTACGTTGAAATATGTTGAAAAAGTCAAAATTTTACATGGGGTGTACTGACTTTTTCACTTGACTGTACATGACTGTACCAAGTTTGAATTAGATCACTTCAGCTGTTATCAAGTTAAAGACCTATTACAAATTTGATCTTTGACGCCAAAATCTAATCACTTAATCCTTAGAATATTATACATACCTGCACCAAATTTGAATTAGTTTACTTCAGCCTTTCTCAAGTTGTAGACCTATTACAGATTTCACCTTTGACCTTTGACCCCAAAATCTAATCACTTAATCTTTACATCATTAGACATACCTGTACTAAGTTTGAATTAGATCACTTCAGCCGTTTTCAAGTTATAGACCTATTACAGGCGTTGACCTTTGACCTCTTGACCCCAAAATCTAATCACTTAATCCTTAGAATATTATACATACCTGCACCAAATTTGAATTAGTTTACTTCAGCCTTTCTCAAGTTGTAGACCTATTACAGATTTCACCCTTGACCTTTGACCCCAAAATCTAATCACTTAATCTTTACATCATTAGACATACCTGCACTAAGTTTGAATTAGATCACTTCAGCCGTTTTCAAGTTATAGACCTATTACAGTTGATCTTTGACCTCTTGACCCCAAAATCTAATCAGTTAGTCTTTACATCATTCTACATAAATGTACCAAATTTGGTCAGAATCCCATCACTGGTTCACAAGTTATCACTGTAACAGTATTTTTACCTAACATGACCTCTGACATTTGGCCTTTGACCTCGTGACCCCAAAATCTAATCAGTTAATCTATACCCCATTATACATACCTGCACCAAGTTTGACTAAGATCCCTTTAGCCGTTCTCAAGTTATCGCGGTAACGAAAATCTATCACGAACGGACTGATGGACGGACAGCCATACAGACAATCTGAAAACATAATGCCTCCGGCGATTTCTTCGGCGGAGGCATAAAAAGGAAAACTAGAGCAATGTTACTGTGTCGCCAATATGCATCCGCATAGTCCCTGCGGTGACAACATGGAGATGCCCTCGTTCACTGTCCTAAAAATAAACAAGTTTGATTTAAATCACTTCAGCTGTTTTCAAGTATCACATTTTCACCAGCCATGACAGGTTTCACATCGATCGGTGAAGCGGTTTCAGAGAAGGGATTTTTTTAAATATTGGCTTTTAAGCTAACATGGCTGCCATACCACATGACATATGACATCAAAAATGTACTCTCTGCATATGTATGGGTATCATTTTTGTGAAGTTTTGTATTGATCAGATAAGGTTTGTTTTTCTATCCAAAATGGCTACCAAACCACGTGACATATGACGTCATCATTTTCAAACTATATGCAACAATGGTGTTAGATGACATTTGTAAAATTTCTCATCGATAGAGTAAGTGGTTTCAGAGATATAATTATTTAATATTTTTCGTCAATCCAATATGGCTGCCACATAATTTGTCCAATGACGCTTTCATGATCAACTGTTAATTGCCATGCCTAGTCAATGACACGTAAAGTTTTGAGTCAATCGATTTGGTGGTTTGGGAGATGTTTTTTGAGGTTTGAGGTTAAATCCAATATGGCCGTCAAACCATGTGACCGCTTTCATGTCATAAATGTAATCTACTATATAAGGGAGATGTCTGTCTGTGTGTATCTGTCTGTCTGTCTGTGTCGCCATTTTTCTTAGAGATGGTTGAACGGATCTTTGTCAAACTTTCAGAGGTTCATCAGTGAGTACCTGGGAGTGTTTTAGACGAAAAAAAATTTTAAAAAAATTGAAAAAAACCTTTGTTTTTGGAGTTAAAAAAATTAATAAATCGCTCGATAGTGCCTAAGCTTTTTAAAATTAATGACAGTTATATACAAGTACACATTCACATAAATAAATACAAAACAATCCCCAGACATTTGAATACAAAAAAATCAAACAATTCCGGAAGTGTACGAATTTGGTAGTACGGCTTCTTCTTCTTCCTGATCGGCATCACACTGAACTCAGAAACGTGAGCCACATTCACCCACCAGCATATATATGAACCCCCTTCCTATCCTGTCTCCTCCCCCCTCCCCTCCGGCCTCCTTCAGGGGCGGAGGCATAAAAAAGTAAAATGAATTAATTAGTGTTCTCCATATTCTCATAATAAAGGTTTGTTAAAATGTAAATGACAAAAGCTCAAATGGTAAACAAGACCGGAAGTGTAACAGCAGGCGTAGCTGGCTTGTAAAATATTACAAACTGTTTCGTTAATGCATAGCTGCTCGTTAATGCTGTTTATAGCCGGCGAAGCCGGTGTTATCAATGAACGCGTACATATTATGTTGAAAAACCAGATTATGCTGGATCCCTTGGCTCGAGAATTTCGAAGCTTTGATGCACCAAATCGCTCAATGGAGGCCGCCATCTTCCGGATGCGGAAGTATGCATAAAACAATTGCGAAAAAGTTCAATAGGAGTTTGTTTCACCCATCTTTGTTTGATTCACAAGCTAATGCACCTCTAATTTGTAATAAAAATACTTTAAGACCAACCTCGTTATCTTCAACGAAAATCGTCACCAAACACCGGAACCTCTCCAACCAAACACCTCTCCAACTCATTCCACTTCAAAAAAAAGAAATTCAATATCTTATACGTCTCCCTCACTACATGGTCTAAATTCACATTCATTCCATCCCTCCTCCATCATCCTGAACCGGATTGCTAACTTGAAAATCACAACAAACCCAATTTGTTATCAATGTTCGTCTTTCATTAATCATCCACTTTCTAAACTCCCCTCTTGCCCCTCCCATCCAAATCCCCCCCCCTTGCACCTACACTCCGAAACTTCCCCCTTGCCCCTCCACTCTTAAACTCCCCCCTTGCCCCTCCACTCCTGAACTCCCCCCTTGCCCTTCCCCTCCTAAACTTCCCCTTTGCCCCTCCCCTCCTAATCCCCCCCCTTGCCCCTCCACTCCTGATCTCCCCCCTTTCCCCTTCCCTCCAAAACTCCCCCCTTGCCCCTCCCCTCCTAAACTCCCCCCTCACTCCTCCCCTTCAAAACTCCCCCCCAATCCCTCCCATTCAATTCTCCCCCCATACCATTCCTCTCCAATTCTCTCTCCTCCCCCCTCCTCCTCCAAGCTGCCTCCTCCCCACTTCGTCTCCCTTCTATCTCATACCTCCACCCCCCCAAACCTTCTACTTTCCTCTGCCCCCCCTCAAACAACCCCTCACTGTGCCGCATCCCTTCACCAGCAAACCTTTCATCCTCCTCATCCTTCCCTTTCTTGGAACTCTTCTGCAACATCTGAAACACTATCAACTGCTCTCCCTACCTCCCCCTCTCATCCTTCATCTTACCCTACTCCTCCCCTCCCCTGTCCTGTACCCGATGCTCCCCCTCTCTCTTCATTAACGGTATGGACCTCAAACATCCGGGGCCTTCGCTCAAACCTGACTGATCTCTCCATACAGGTTGCTTCTGACAATCCAGACTTGATCTGCTTAACAGAGACTTTCCTCCTTCAAGATGTCTCTGATTCCTTAATATCTCTTCCTGGTTACTCCCTCCTCCGGTATGATAGACCTGAGCCTCGGCCTGGTGGTGGGGTGGCTATCTTTGTCAAAAACTCTCTTCCTCACTCTCCTTGCACTGCTCTCTTTCCTCCTCACCCGCAGGAGTACCTCTGGTTACGGCTTCCTCTCCGCTCCCACCTTTTGTTCATATGTGTTCTGTACCGTCCCCCAAACAGTGATGACTCCATCTACATTTCAATGTCTGACAACATGGACCAACTTCTATCCACTCATCCCAACTCTCTCTTCCTCATATGTGGTGACTTCAACTGTCATCATGCCACCTGGTTGGGTGTGGGTTCCTCTCTCACTAGTCATGGCACCTCAGCAAAGGACTTCTGTGACTCACTGGGATTGACACAATCTGTCAATTTCCCGACCCGGATCTCAGCCAATGGAGTATCTTCTCTTCTAGACTTGGTTATGACAAACTTCCCTGCTAATGTCTGCTGCTCTTCTTCTGCTCCAATCGGTTCTTCTGATCATGTGCTTGTCAAAGTGGACATCTCTCTGGCCATTCTCAGAGAGCCTCCTCAGCGTCGACGAGTCTGGCATTTCACTCAGGCCGACTGGGACGGTCTTCAAGCAGCCATCAATCGTCTGGATTGGTCTCCCATCTCCACTGCCTCTGACATCAATTCTTCCTGGGAATTCTTCCAAAGCAAACTGATCTCTCTCATGCACAGATTTATCCCATCTCGCCTTCAATTGTCTTACCCTTCCTCCCGTCCATGGTACACTGAATCTTGTGGTGAGGCAGTTGCCCTGAAACAACTTGCCTTTGCCTCTTGGAAGGCGAATCCAACTGAAGGAAATCTCAGTTCCTTCCACCAAGCTCGGAACAAGTGTGTGTCTACCCTCAGGAGTGCCAGGAAGCACTATCTCTCCTCACTCAAGAATGAACTCTCAAACCTGTCTCCTTCCTCCAAATCCTGGTGGCGTCTGGTCAAATCCGTTTCTGGTGTTTGTTCCCCCTCCATCCCCTCCCTTACCTCAAATGGCCACACAGTTGACATCGCACGTGACAAAGCCGAATGCCTCAACTCTGTGTTCGCCTCGAAATCCTTAGTCCCAAACCCATCTCTCTCTGTTCCCACCTTTCCCAGTCGAACCCAACTGCTCCTGGACTCTGTGTCCTTCTCTCCTGACAAGGTGGAGGAGTTTTTGTCAAACCTCGACTCTGATTCTGCAACTGGACCAGATGGCATCAGCCCACGGGTCTTAAAATCCTGCTCTGCCGCTCTATCTCACCCTCTCTCTGTTCTTTTCACCCTATCTTTTGCTCAAGGTCATCTGCCAGCATCCTGGAAATCAGCTAACATTACCGCTTTACACAAAAAAGGTGCAAAAACAGATCCTTGCAACTACAGACCAATCAGCCTGCTCCCAATTATCAGCAAAGTCATGGAATCCATCATTGCTTCGGATATGAAATCTTTCCTCTTCTCCAATGGCTTGATCTCTGATCATCAATTTGGTTTCAGACCAGGTCACTCTACTCTGGACATGCTGCTTCTGCTGTCTCAACAATGGATGGAGGTCCTCAATGCCAAACAGGAAATCAGAGCTGTCTCCCTTGACATATCAAGGGCCTTTGATACGGTCTGGCACCCAGCTCTGCTCACCAAACTCTCCTCCTATGGTATCCATGGAAATCTCCATGCATGGCTTGCGGACTTCCTCTCTGGTCGTAGTCAACGTGTGGCCCTGAATGGATTTCTCTCATCTCCCCTTCCTGTTCAGGCTGGAGTTCCCCAAGGAAGTGTGCTGGGCCCTGTGCTTTTTCTGGTCTTTATCAATGATCTCTCTGACTCTCTGGAAAATCCTCTCTATCTCTTTGCTGATGACTCCACTCTCTGCCTCTCCATTCCTCTTCCCTTAGATCGGCAGTCTGCAGCCTCCTCACTCTCTGAAGACCTGGACAAAATCACAGACTGGTCAAACAAGTGGAACATGTCTTTCAATCCTGCCAAATCTCACTCTCTTACTATGTCTCTCCGAAACGATCGACTGGACAACCCTCCCATCTACTTTCTCAACAATCCTCTCCAAGAAGTTCTGTCACTCAAGCTTTTGTGTCTCACTATCTGCCATGATCTTTCTTGGGAAAACCACATTTCCAAGCTGGCCTCCAAAGCCAGTCGCCGACTGGGCATCCTCCGTCGTGCGAAGTCCTTCCTCGGCACACCTGAGCTCCTCACCACTTACAAGGCTTTCATCCGCAGCTCAATGGAATACTGTTCTCCCCTATGGGCTGGTGCTCCTGCCTCACACCTGGCTCGGCTTCACGCTGTTGAATCCAAAGCTTTCAAAATCATTGGAATCTCCCGCGATGAAGCTATCTCTGAGGGCCTTTCACTCACTCACCACAGGCAGGTAGGTGGTCTTTCTGTCTTCTACCGACTCCTCTCCGGCCTTGCTCCCCCAGCTCTCTCTGTGCTCTGTCCCCCAAATATTCCTACAGGTCGCACAAGATCTGCCAGCAACCCTCTGATGGTTAAACTGCCGAAATCTCGGCTCTCTGCTCACCTTCACTCTTTCATTCCTCTTTTCTCCCGCCTGTGGAACAAACTCCCACACTCCCTTCAATCCCTCTCCTCCCTCCAGGTCTTTAAAACAGCTGTTCACCACCATCTCTTATCTTCCCCCATCCATAACCTTGATCTTTTCTACCCCCACTAATTCACCCCAGATCCACCTTGTTTGAAATTCCAACTTATTTCCTGGAAATCCTGGCAGTGTCCATATGTTTATACCTCTCCCACCCCCCCCCCCCCTTCACATGCCTCCCCCCCTTCACATGCCTCCCCCCCTTCACATGCCTCCCCCCCAAAGCCCTCTCCCTCCCACAGATCTCTCGATGTCTCCATGTCTCTCGGTCCCTGCTCTCAAATGTTGTGTTTGTGTCCTTCCCCCTCTCTCCCCATCTTGTCTACCGCTCCCGATGTTATTTGTTTTATGTGTCTGTTTGTCTTTCTGTGTGATTAATGTTCGCTCTTTCACGAGCCTCGATCTTGTATACAAAAAAAAAAAAAAAAAAAAAAAAAACCTATGAGATTCGAGCATTTGAAAAAATATTTCAAAAAAGCTTATTACGCGTTTCGGAGGGTGAAAACGGCGTCAAATATTCTAAAATTGACGAATAATTATTTTTTAGAAATCTCGTGGCCGTAGGGGATAGTTTTTCACGGCCGGAAATATCCGAAGTTGAGACGGAATTCACCGAATTAATCAAGAAGTAAATTTTATCAATTTTAATCTCATCCAGAATGCAAATGTTGTCATTTTAGGTCTGAATTTGCGAAATTTTGTGAGCTGACCAATCAGCGATCAGCTTAGATCAGCTAATCAGCGCCATCGACACGGTTTGATTAACGACAGTCACACATTGCCATTGAAACGGCGCTATCGTCTGATCTGTCGGCACTGATCTTACTGCAAGCTAACTTCTACTGGTGGAGGAAGCCACAGTGCCCGGAGAGAACCAGTCCTGACAGCGACTGAAGTTAGAAGACTACACACATACTGTGAAAACGTATATTAAGCCCAGTTAAAATTTCTTAAAATAGGCCCTAAGCTAGCACATCGTATAGTTACTTCCTTAAGCTTCTTGTGACATTTATTGTATGTAGGTATTGGGGAAGACTGTCTGCTCTTCTCTTTTACCAAGTCTTACCAGGTACGGTACCTACTACACCTACCTACTACCAACTACCTAACCTACTGATGCCATAGTGATGGGTAAAATAGTGGCAAGAGGCTTTGGCTTCGCCGGCTCACTGCGGCTTTGCAGTCGGGTACTAGTAGCCGGCGAAGCCGGTGTTGTGAATGAACGCGTACGTATTATGTTGAAAAGCCAGATTTTGCTGGATCCTTTGAGAATTTCGAAGCTTTGACACACCAAATCGCTCAATGGAGGCCGCCATCTTGCGGATGCGGAAGTATGCATAACAAATTGAAAAAAGTTCAATAGGAGTTTGTTTCACCCGTCTTTTTTTGATTCACAATCTTATGCACCTCTAATTTGTAATTAAAATACTTTAAGACCAACCTCCGCCCGCACGGGCCTGGTTATCTTCAACGAAAATCGTCACCAAACACCGAAACCAATGAGATTCGAGCTTTTGAAAAAATATTTCAAAAACCAAATCACTCAATGGAGGCCGCCATCTTCCGGATGCGGACGTATGCATAAATAAATTGCGAAAAAGTTCAATAGGAGTTTGTTTCACCCGTCTTTGTTTGATTCACAATCTTATGCACCTCTAATTTGTAATTAAAATACTTTAAGACCAACCTCGTTCCCCGGGCCCTGGTTATCTTCAATGAAAATCGTCACCAAACACAGGAACCAATGAGATTCGAGCATTTGAAAAAATATTTCAAAAAAGCTTATTACCGCGTTTCGCAGGCTGAAAACGGCGTCAAATATTCTAAAATTGACGAAGAATTATTTTTTTGAAATCTTCTGGCCGTCGGGGATAGTTTTTCACGGCCGGAAATATCCGAAGTTGAGACGAAATTCTCCGAATTAATCAAGAAGGAAATTTTATAAATTTTAATCTCATCCAGAATGCAAATGGTGTCATTTTGAACTTGGTATGGTACCTACTACACCTACCTACTACCAACTACCTAACCTACTGATGCCATAGTGATGGGTAAAATAGTGGCAAGAGGCTTTGGCTTTGCCGGCTCATTGCGGCTTTGCAGTCGGGTACTAGTAACATTAAACAAAGAAATTGTGAGGAATCCCGACATCTGTGAGGTAAGTTTTACTTGCAGAGCTGAGTGAAGATCTACTGTCATCTATATACCCCACAAGGGTTGGGTAAATAACATGACCCTTCCCGCCATGTTTTTCGTAGCGCCATTTTGAAACCTACCAATTAAGGTTTTGTTTTGAAAACCACCAATGAAACCCACGTTTCCTGCTGTTTAAGACGAAACTGAAAGGGAGGAGGTGTGCTCATTTATCAAGCAGCTAGCTAGCCCTTGCCAAGCCCACCGTTCCTTAACGGTTTTGAATGGAGTGCTTGCTCGAATGTTTAAACCACTTGAAGATCTCTCCACAAGAAACTTAGTAAATGAACACACCCAATGTTCTTGAGACCCGACCATAGATCGACTGTAATCTATATACCCCAAAGAGGAATGACCCTTCCTGCCGCTCCCGTAGTGGAGGGTGTACTTGTAAATTAACATTTCGTAAGGCGGAGTCAGCCATCGTAATGACATCATAGACACAAAACTGCCACTACTTTAATATATAGATATATTATTTTAACCTCCATTAACTTTGCAGTCACTACGAAGGGATTAGTGTTAAGATTATATTTACTACAATATTAACATTACATTATCATTATTCTGAAAATGATATTACGAAAACAAACCGAAGCTAATTCCTTACTTCCACATTATTTGTACCGTACACCGCGTATCATTGATTCATGAACCATACACCGCTTCAATCTAGAAACCTTGCAGTAACGACAAAGGGATTGCAGTGTTACGATTATATTTACTATAATATTAACGTTACGTTATCATTATTCTGAAAATGATATTACGAAAACAAACCGAGGCTAATTCCTTACTTCCACATTATTTGTACCGTACACCGCGTATCATTGATTCATGAACCATACACCGCTTCAATCTAGAAACCTTGCAGTAACGACAAAGGGATTGCAGTGTTACGATTATATTTACTATATTATTATTGTTAACGCTATTATTATTATTATTATTATTATGAAAAAACACTACTGTATTAAGAAACATTAACATATTTGAAATGAGGGCAAATATAATGATAAAGCATTTACATCCAAATCAGACACCATCACAAATGTCAAATCATCATTTTACCTTTTCGTTGAATATATGCTGCTGAATGTGCCGTTTATCACGTTTCTGAGTTAAGTATGATGACGTTGAGGAAAAAGAGGAACCATCTTCAACTTAGAAGGACAACAACAACGTGAGCCTTACAGTTACCACCAACTTCAACCGCTTCCGGAATTGTTTTATTATTTGTGTTCAAATGTCTGGTGATTGTTTTCTATTTATTTATGTGAATTTGTACTTGTATAAAACTGTCATTAATCAAAAAGGCTAAAGCACTACAGAGCGATTTAAGAAAAATCCAAAATAACGAACTTTTTATTTTTCAATTTTTTTTTTTTTTTTTTTTGCCTAAAACACCCCCAGGCACTCACTGATGAACCTCTGAAAGTTTGATGAAGATCCGTTCAGCCATCCCTGAGAAAAATGGCGACACACAGACACAAAGACCAACGGCTCTCTTATATAGTAGTTGTCCGCTCTTCAACCATTGGTTGGACAGCTGGCCTAACACCACCCACAATTGTAACCTGAAATACTTAACCCAAAGTACCCAGATGACTCAAAAGACCAAAAAGACCCAAGGACCCAAATGACCCCAAGGATCTGAATGAGCCCAAAGACCCAAACAACACAGAGTTGACCTAAACAACCCCAAGGACTCCAAAGATCCTAAAGACCCTGAGGACCCAAAAGACCCAAATGACCCTGAGGACCCAAATGACCCCAAGGACCCCAAGGACCGAAACAACACAGAGGACCCAAAATACATAAACACCCCCAAGGACTCTGAAGACCAAAAAGACCCAGAGGACCCAAAATATCCTGAGGACCCAAAAGACCCAAACAACCCTGAGGACCCAAATGATCTCAAGGACGCAAATGACCCAGAGGACCTGAATGACCCTGAGGACTCAAACGACACAGAGGAAGCAAAATACATAAACAACCCCAAGGACTCTGAAGACCCAATTTACCCAAACGACCCCGAGGACCTGAATGACACCGAGGACCCAAATGACACAGAGGACCCCCAAATGACACCGAGGACCCAAATGACACAGAGGACCCCCAAAAGACCTAAACAACTCCAAGGACTCCAAAGACCCAAAAGACCCTGAGGACCCAAAGGACACAAACATTCGTAAGGCCGCAGCTTCACACTTTGGCACTCTCACGAGGCTGTACCGTCGAATAAACTGTTCCAACCCATCATCTTTGGCGAGATTTTCTACAAGTTTAATTAATGACTGAATGTGGTGGAAAATGGGGGAAGTTTATGCCTGTTGCATTTGTATACGTTAAATTTCGTTCTTTAAAATAATTGAGTTTAGGCTTCCAAGACCTCTAGACTATCCTGAGAGATACTTCCAGGAGAAATACTGAGATGTTTTAGTCTCCCAGTATATTAGGATTTTTCCAGGTTTTGGCAAACATTGTCTGGCACTATCAGGGGTGGGAAAACATGTGGACAATTACCTCTTTGTTCTCAGACACCTGGTGTAAATGCATAGGCTGAGCTGCTTCCCCATTTCTCATCCCCATAATGTGAGTGTTACCTGCCAGATATTTGGTTTGGCACTGCATGTCAGCACCTGTACATTCATTCATATATTCATTCAAAATTTTGCTGGCACTTGGTAGCTTTTGCAGCTGCGCAAAGGCCTTCTTGTGATGTTGCTTTTGTTTTAAAATGTTTTTTAATTTTATACTTTTATGTTTTTATGTTAATAAATGCTGATGTTTTAAAAATTTGCTCAGCCATTCCTCGTGTTATCGTGCAGCCACCTTCCTATTTTTCCCTATCAAATGCAGCATTTGGACGAAACTTGGTGGATAGGTTGGGTGTGTGAAAACGACAAATGGATTAGAATTTGGTGAAGATCTGCATCCGGATAAGATAAATTTTCAAGTGATTTGTCACCATTGAGAGATAAGGCCAAAAACGATATATAGCACAATTTTTCAAAATGTTATGGACGGATTTGGATGAAACTTGGCAGACAGGTTGGGTGCTTCGCATGGACGAATTGACTCAATTTTAATGAAGATCCAGATCCTGATCCGGATACGAGAATTTTGTTATTTTGTAAGTGATTCTTCATAATTGAGAGATTGGGCCAAAGATGATATACAGCACAATAAAGTTGTCGACAGATTATGACAATACATGGTGAATGAGTTGGGTCGATGACAAGAAGAAGCTGATTAGATTTTGGTTCAGGTCCGGATGCAGATCTGGCCTATCAGTGGGATACAAAACGTAAACTCTACAGCCTGGTGGAGGTATGCGCTCTACGGAGTGCTGTTCTAGTTTATCACTATTTTTCTCTAAATTTGAATTGTCAAATTGAAGTGTACTACGTATACTCAATTATGTTTAATACAAGATTTTACTGGTAGTGGAGGCAATTTTTATTGGTCCAGTAATAAATAGCACTTTCACACCAAGAAAGAAAGACTTGGTAGTATTTTAAAAGTTTACATCATGTGATTCTGCTGAAATAAGAATATCTAGCTCAACTGCCTCTGCCAATAACCTGTATGAAACATTCCAATCTGGATTCCGCTCCAACCACAGTACTGAAACTGCTCTCCTCAAAATCACCAACGACCTTCTCCTCTCCTCTGACGCCGGCAACCTCAACATTCTCATCCTCCTCGACCTCAGCGCCGCCTTTGACACCATCAATCACACCATCCTCCTCACCCGACAGTTTGAAACCACCTTTAACATTACCGGCACTGCCCTCTCTTGGATCAAATCATACCTCTCTGACAGACGCCAGTTCATCTCCATCAATAACTGCAAATCTCCCACTGCTCCCCTCCCCCAAGGTGCCCCCCAAGGTTCAGTTCTTGGCCCCCTCCTCTTCATCCTGTACCTGTCCCCCCTCGGTCACTTAATCCGCCGTCATGGTCTCCAATTCCACTGCTTCGCCGATGACATCCAGCTTTTCATCTCCACCAAGTCCATCTCCACCGCCACCCACTCTATCCTGACAAACTGCATCACTGAAATAAAATCCTGGCTTCAAATCAACTTCCTCAAACTTAACTATGATAAATCTGAAATAATCATCATTGGCCCAAAAACGCTCACCAAATCCACCCATAACTTTGCCCTCAACATCGACGGTTTCCCAGTATCCACCTCCCCTCACATCCGGAATCTTGGCATCATCTTTGACCAAACCCTCTCCTTCGACAAATACACTAAACAGATCACAAAGACAGCCTTCTTTCACCTGAAAAACATCGCCCGTCTCCGTCCATCCCTCTCCTCCACGGCTGCAGAAACCCTCATCCACGCCTTCATCACCTCCCGTCTGGACTACTGCAACAGCCTCCTCTATGGTTCACCCTCAATAATCATCAATAAACTCCAATACATTCAGAACTCCGCTGCCCGTCTACTCACCCATTCCCGGACCCGTGACCACATCACCCCCGTCCTTTACAAGCTTCACTGGCTCCCCATCCCCCCAGAGAATCCAGTACAAAATCCTCCTCTTGACCTACAAAGCCCTCCATAACCTGGCCCCATCCTACCTGGCTGACCTCCTCTCCAGACAAACTCCCACCCGCAACCTCCGCTCTGCTGGTACCAACCTCCTGACCCCCCCCCCCCCCCCATCCGGACCAAATTCAGATCCTGGGGGGACAGGGCCTTCTCCATCGCTGCTCCCACCCTCTGGAACTCACTACCTCACACCATCAGAGACTCCTCCTCACTCACCACATTCAAAACATCACTCAAGACCCACCTGTTCAACACTGCATTTAACATTTAACCCACAGCATTTAACCCCTGACTATCTCCTCTCCTTTTCCTTCCTTTTGCTTTGATTATTTACCTGTTGATTTTTGTCTTTTTGCACTTGTTTTTTGTACTCTGTCAAAGCGTCTTTGGGCTTCTTGAAAAGCGCTATATAAAATAAATGTATTATTATTATTATTATACAACTTTCAGTCATGGTGGTAACTACGTTTGGCTGAGAAAATTAGCTCACTCCTCTAAAAAGCTGTCATCATTTGAATGTCATTCACTGTTGTAAAACTACAGAAAGATTAGCTCACTATAGCACTATAGCAGTATCACCACTATTAGTGAGCCCCCTAGTTCTCATGTGAGCAATCTTTCCTGAGATAACCTTTCCTGAGATTCTAAAAAGCTCGTTTAATTTCAGTTTTCTACTTTTTCTAGTTGCTCTTCTCTTCCAAATACTCCATTTTTTTTTTCCTCTTTAGACTGTCAGTGTACCTCCAGCTATTCCATTAACCTAAATATGTGAATAAAATATTTGAATTCTCTTCTTAAATACAATTTTATGCTCATTTATGTTTCTGATAAACCAGAAGACTTAGCAAAGTAATGGCATTGTGATGAAATTATTACGTTTCAGAGCAAATAATTTTATCCCTGATTTAATCTGCCAAGTGACTTCCTGAAAACCTCGTACAAATTGGACTTTAATCACTACCTTTTAGCAAAGTTGAATGTAAATGAAATTACAGAAGCATGAAAGTATGAAGAAGAAAGATCGTATTACCGATCTTTTATGAACATTATTCAGCTGCAATGTGATTTTGCCATGGGCAGATGGCATTAGTTGGGGTTCCAACGCTGATTAGAATTCAACACCTTTGCTTTCAGACCAAGATTATGGTGGTTTGGGAAAAATCATAACTATTCTACTTGAAAGCAGGTCCTGCGACTCCAATAAAAATCTAAGAAAAGCTGCTTTTTATTTTTTTATTACATAATGAGTGAGGAAATTTTATTTTCTTACTAATTATATATCAATCAATCAAATTTTCCATACTCTTTACAGCGTCAGTGCTGCTGAAACAGTTCCTGGGCAAAGGTTGTGCAGCTGATTTGTCATTGATTATGCAGCAGTCAGTCAGGGCACTAATCCATACTATAATTCACGGACCAGTGTGTGTGTGTGTGTTTGGGTGTGTGTGTGTGTGTGTGTGTGTGTGTGTGTGTGTGTGTGTGTGTGTGTTTGTGTGTGTTTGCTTGTTTGTTTGTCGAACTACTCCTCTTACAGTTCTGGCCTGATTAAATCCAGACTTGCTACATAGGATCAACATGACAATAATCGGTGTATAGGGGTGTTTTTATCTTTGCCGGTGGTTTTGGGGGTGGGGCATAGACACCAATTTTCTATGTAAATGTGCATCGTATAACGCCCCCTTCAGGTAGGTGAGGGTATTACAAGCCCCACTCTTTGCAGTAAAATGTTCCTGTCCCCACATTTTCCAGTGCAGTGAGATGTTTTGAATTATAAGCAGTCAGCATGTTTTTGCATCATGCACGTAACACAGGTTTTTTGGGGGTTTTTTTCGGGAGCGATTGAGGGAGCTGTCAGTTGCCTAAACACCGCCCAAATAAAGGTACACTACATGACCAAAAGTATGCGGACTTCTAATGAGTGGACCCCTTCTAATGAGTGGATTCGGCTATTTCAGCCACACCCATTGCTGACAGGTATATATAATCAAGCACACAGCCATGCAATCTCCACAGACAAACATTCGCAATAGAATTGGCCGTATTGAAGAACTCAGTGACTTTCAATGTGGCACCATCATTGGATGCCACCATTACAACAAGTCAGTTCGTCAAATTTTTGCTCTGCTAGAGCTGTCCAGGTCAACTGTAAGTGCTGTTATTGTGAAGTGGAAACGTCTAGGAACAACAACAGCTCAGCTACGAAGTGGTAGGCAACACAAGCTCACACAACGGGAGCGCCGAGTGCTGAAGCGCGTAGCACGTAAAAATCGTGTCCTCAGTTGCAACACTCACTACTGAGTTCCAAACTGCCTATCAAAGCAACGTCAGCACAACAACTGTTCGTCGGGAGCTTCATGAAATGGGTTTCCATGGCCGAGCAGCCGCACACAAGCCTAAGATCACCATGTGTAATGCCAAGCGTCAGCTGGAGTGGTGTAAAGCTCACCGCCATTGGACTCTGGAGCAGTGGAATCGCGTTCTCTGGAGTGATGAATCACGCTTCACCAACTGGCAGTTCAACAGACGAATCTGGGCTTGGGGGATGCCAGGAGAATGCAACTGCCCAAATGCATAGTGCCAACTGTAAAGTTTGTTGGAGGAGGAATAATGGTCTGGGGCTGTTTTTCATGCTTAGGGCTCAGCCACTTAGTTCCAGTGAAGGGAAATCTTAACGCTACAGTATACAATGACATTCTAGACAATTGTGTGCTTCCAACTTTGTAGCAACAGTTTGGGGGAAGGCCCTTTCCTGTTTCAGGATGACAATGCCCCCATGTAAAAATTGAGGTCCATACAGAAATGGTTTGTCGAGATCGGTGTGGAAGAAATTGACTGGCCTGCACAGAGCCCTGATCTCAACCCCATCGAACACCTTTGGGATGAATTGGAACGCCGACACCGAGCCAGGCCTAATCGCCCACCATCAGTGCCTGACCTCACTAATGCTCCTGTGGCTGAATGGAAGCAAATCCTCACAGCAATGTTCTCACATCTAGTGGAAAGCCTTCCCAGAATAGTGGAGGCTGTTATAGCAGCAAAAGGGGGAACCAACTCCATATTAATGCCCATTAATTTGGAATGAGATGTGTGATGTTCAGGTGTCTACATACCTTTTGGTCATGTAGTGTATGTGTCAGAAGAACGTTTCGCATGCTTGGAACAAGATCACCTGTGGAGTGGGTGCTCTACTAGTTTGGAATAATTTGGCAAGGTTGCCCACAATAAATAGCCTCCTCTAGTGCTGGCGGACATATCCGCCGGCTTAACGTCCCCTTGACGGAAGGCACACACATTCGATGTATCACCCTGCATGCAAAACACCAGGGTGACAGCTTATAGAGGGGGGGGAGATTCGAACCCAAGCTAGACAGCTCAAAGGGCACACCTCCAGACCATCCTGACAGTCATTAATTATTTATACTTGTATGTTTAAAAAGTCGTTTATTCTTGGAATACGGTATTGTATCTTGTTCCGATGTATATTGAAACCACTGTCTGTCCTTTAAAAGGATGGAATTGATCACTAAGTTCATGTACTTACTTATTAAAAGCATTTTTGAAACTAAATGTGCAAATTGTAATTCACAGAAGATATTTTCAGTTACACTGAGAATATGGGAGTGTTCATTGTGTGAAATGGTCAGGAGAGAGGCAGACCACTATGATCATAGTCTCAGGTCATTAGGGTCCATATGGTAATGAGCAGAGGTAACTGGAAACCCAAACATCATACACCATACACTCAAACATGCACTGCAGCATGGTCTCACATATGGGTTCACAAAATACTTCATCACCTTTATTATAGTAACAAATTAGTAATCAATCCCTAATCCTTTCCCTCTATGATGCATAACTCCTCAACTCCATACATTAAACAACAGCAAAGCAATTACAGGATCAATGTGGTTTAGATGGTGATCAATGGACAAAATTCCAGCATGTGTCGTTTACACCAACATTGGTCAGTCTGTTTCCCTGCGACTGGATACAAATACATGACAATTAACAACTTGGCAAACCAATTAAATTAAATGTTTCCGTGTGTACATGATGTGTTAACACAATTACAGTCGTGAATTATAAAATGCAAATTTATAAAAATTTGTTGCATTTTCATCCTTAAAAGCAACAGAACGGGTAGTTTTAGATAAATATAAACACCCTTCGCAGCCTTCAACAAACGAAAGACTTTGGAGAAAAAACATGTTGTGGTCATCAAAGGTGTACTCCGACAACACGTATTCTGCTGAAAGGAGGCTTGACATTTGAACAGGTGTTTGGCAGTTCTATCCATAGTATCGTATATAAATTATGCATAAAGCTCCATTTGAAAGTCCAAATGTCAGTTCGTGGCTCTCATTCCAACTACATAAGCTTTGACACCTTCAAAGTGCAGCAGAATGTTTCACGTAATCATCTGGTCATCACAAGGATGTGTCGACATTGGTCAAATATATATATATGTATATATATACACATATATATATATACAGGGTGTTTCAAAAAGATTGATACAACTTTGACTTCCTGTCATTTCTTTGTTTTTTGACCTATACCATTTTCCCTTTTCAGGGTTTGGTGGGGTTATCGTGGTATTTGTGTAGTGTGATGTCTAGCTCCGCATCTCAACTATGCCATTGCCAGTGGAGCAGAAGACAAAAGTGGTGGCTCTGTGGTATAAGACTAAATCATATGTAGACACCCACCAGTGGTTCTGCCGCGAATACAACCTCAGAACACGTGATGAACCCACAAATTGTGCCATTCAACGTATTGTGAAACATTTTGAGCACAATGGTACAGTGCACAACCAGAGCAAGGGCAACAGTGGCAGGCCAGTATCAGTAACCAAGGGCCAAGACAACATCGACTCTGTGCGGGATTCTGCAGTGGACAGTCCCAAGAAGTCCCAGCGCCGGCGTTCCCAGGAGCTGGGCATCAAACCAACATCAGTCTGGCGGATGCTCACTAAGGAAATGAAGCTTTTCCCATACATCATCTTTTTTAGTCATAAACTAAGTCAAGATGGCGTGGGGAAGAGACTTGATATATGCAATTGGCTCAGTGACATGATGGAGCGGTACCCAAACTGGATCAACCTGATGTGGTTCAGTGATGAAGCCTATTTCCACTTGAACGGTGCCATCAACAACCACAACAACATTTTCTGGGTGGCAGAACCATCTGAGACCTACAGGAAAGTTGGACAGAACTTTGGAGACAGGATCAATGCCTGTCTGAACCGCAAAGGGACACACATCGAGAAAGTCAATTACAAGGATTTTGCTTAAACGCCAATTTCAGACTTTGGGCTTTCACTAACTTTAGCAGTGACGTTCTGCAATCGCAATCAGTGGTAGAAAATAACATGTCATAAGCTTTCCAGAAATGTTTGGTTCACGTTCCTGAGGTTTCTGTTTCTTTTTAAATAAACGTTTAAAGTTGTATCACTCCTTTTGAAACACCTTGTGTGTATATATATATTACATATATATATATATATATATATATATATATATATATATATATATATATATATAGTCACGTGAAAAAGTAAGTACACCCCATGTAAAGTTTTGACTTTTTCAACATATTTCAACATACAGCTATTTGATCTTCATTTCAACAATATTGACAGATAAAGGTAATATAATATAACAAATATCATGAAACATTTACATTTTGTAGTCCATTGTATAATTTAAATAAACATAAATGCAAATTTCGCATGTGGAAAAAGTAAGTACACCCTTGGCTCTAATAGGTAGCATTGCCCCCTTTGGCAGAAACAACCTCAAATAGGCGTTTCTTATAACTGTCTACCAGTCTCTGACATCGACTGGGAGAAATTTTTGCCCACTCCTCCATGCAGAATTATTTCAGCTGTGTGATGTTTGAGGGGTTTCTTGCATGCACAGCTCGTTTCAAATCCCCCCATAACATCTCGATGGGATTTAGATCCGGGCTTTGACTTGGCCATTCCAGAACCCTCCATTTCTTTCTTTTCAGCCATTCCTTGGTGTATTTACTGGTATGTTTAGGGTCATTGTCATGTTGCAAGGTCCACCTTCGGTTGAGCTTCAACTTTCCGACAGATGGCCTCACATTATCCTCAAGCACCCTCTGGTACAATGAAGAATTCATCGTGGATTATATGATGGTGAGCTGCCCAGGCCCTGATGCAGCCAAGCTGCCCCAAACCATAATATTTCCACCACCATGCTTTATAGTTGGTATCAGGTTCTTGTGGTCAAATGCTGTCTTTGGTTTTCGCCAAACATGTCTTCTGGTACTGTGGCCAAATAGCTCTACCTTTGACTCATCTGTCCAGAGCACATTGTTACAGAAGTGCTGGTCTTTGCCTAGGTGTTCGTTGGCAAACTTTAGCCTTGCCCTGATGTTCTTTCTGGACAACAAAGGTTTCCTCCTGGTCCACCTCCCATGTCGATCAAATTTGTGCAGCCTCTTTCTAATGGTAGACTCGTACACTTTGACATCAACAGTGGCAAGAGCTACCTGTAGGTCCCATGATGACATTCTGGGGTTCTTAGACACTTCTTTCAGCATCTTGCGGTCTGCTCTCAGGCTGGACTTGCTGGGGCAGCCTGGCCTGAACAAGTTGGCAGTTGTTTGGAATCTTCTCCACTTGTAGATGATCTTCCGGACAGTCGAATGATTGATTTCAAATTGTTTGGAGATCTTTTTAAATCCCTTCCCAAACTCGTAAGCATCTATAACCTTCTTTCTGAAGGCCTCAGAGAGCTCTTTTGATCTAGGCATGGTGGCGCCGCACACTTCAACAACAAAGAGCAAACCAAACTAAGTGTGTCTGAGGTTTAAATAAGACAGGTTCCTCCAATATCCTCTCTAACGATGTTCTAATCATTTGCACCTGAGCTGGTGCACCTGATTCTAATTTTAGGTATTTGAAGTAGTGATAAATGTCGGGGTGTATTTACTTTTTCCACTCGTGAAATTTGCATTTATGTTTATTTAAATTATACAATGGACTACAAAATGTAAATGTTTCATGATATTTGTTATATTATATCACCTTTATCTGTCAATATTGTTGAAATGAAGATCAAATAGCTGAATGTTGAAATATGTTGAAAAAGTCAAAACTTTACATGGGGTGTACTTACTTTTTCACGTGACTGTGTATATATATATATATATATATATATATATATATATATATATATATATATATATATATCCTCATAAATTATTAATGACAAATTTTGTTGGAATATCTTTGATTTTATGTGATGATCTATGCATTTGTGTGATGTACAAATTAAGAAATACTGCAATATATTGTTATGTTTGTAGGGGGTAGGCAATACCTTAGTCCAGGTAGAATTGCATCGGTGGTGTGCTCCGACTGTCTTGAAGAAGAAGAAACCCCATGTATCATAAGTAAGGATCCGGTAGACCGTATGTCGGGGAAGAGCGTATCTTCGTTCCCATCACGGGTTATGTTAATTAGTTAGGGATTATGGGTAACTAATCCCCTGTATGTTATGGCCACTGATATTTTTCCTCTGTTCCTTATGACACATGCAGCACACACACCGAGCCAGGAAATCGCCCATTTATGACACTAAATAAAAACCAACCGGAAAGAGGATATTGAGAACTACCACAGAAAACATCGACCTGGTGAGCACACAGGCACAAAAAGTCCGTGGGGCCACACCCCAAAGAGCAGTGATTGGTCCGGGATTGATTGGTGCAAAAGACTGGTAAGAAGGGACTATAGGAATGGTGGAGACGTCATAGGATGACATCAGAGCCTTGACTATAAAAGAACGCTCTGCCCGACATTTTCTCTCTTCCCTTTTTTTTATTTTTTATTCTGTTGTATACAAGATAGAGGCTCGTGAAAGGGCTAACATTAATCACACAAAAAGTCAAACCGACAGATGAAACACAAAAATAAGGGGAGCGGTAGACAAGATGGGGAGAGAGGGGGAGGGGCACAAACACAACATTTGAGAGCAGGGACATCGAGAGAAATGTGGGAGGGAGAGGGCTTGGGGGGAGGTGGGAGAGGTATAAAACATATGAACACTGCAAGGACTTCCAGGAAAGAAGTTGGAATTTCAAAAAAAAAGTGTATCTGGGGTGAATTAGCAGGGGTAGAAAAGATCAAGGTTTTGGATGGGGGAAGATAAGAGATGGTGGTGAACAGCTGTTTTAAAGACCTGGAGGGAGGAGTGGGATTGAAGGGAGTGGGGGAGTTTGTTCCAGAGGCGGGAGAAAATGGGAATGAAAGAGTGAAGGTGAGCAGAAAGCCTAGATTTTGGCAGTTTAACCATAAGAGGGTTGCTGGCAGATCTTGTGCGACCTGTAGGAATATTAGGGGGACAGAGCACAGAGAGAGCTGGGGGAGCAAGGCCGGAGAGGAGTCGGTAGAAGACAGAAAGACCACCAACCTGCCTGCGGCGAGTGAGTGAAAGGCCCTCGGAGTTAGCTTCATCGCAGGATTGATCCGGCTTTTCCTCGCGACGTGGTCTTGGCTTTTCCTCGCGCTTGATTTCCGTGCTTATTCTTTGTTTCTCGAGTCCTGGCTTTGACGACGAACGATCGTATCCTGACATCGCTCTTCTTCGTCTTCTCATGGCTGGCTCTGGTCTTCTGGCTTTGGTGGTGAACAGTCACGATTTGATATCTCGCTTTGCTTTGGGAGTTCATGGTGAGTGGTCGGAGTTCATAGCACTCTTCCACTGGGAGACGTGGGTGCTGGTGTGTAACAGACGAGACGGCGAGTGGATGAGCACGGCCTGCCCGCTTTGGGCTCGGCGGCTGGAAGAATGAGCTGTGCACCAAGTTCGTTTTGTGCACGAAGCGAGGAGTGTGCGAACCACGCATGAGGCCTAATTCACACCCACGGGGAGTACAGCCTGCGGTTTCGCATGCAAGGACGCGGTACCCGGAACAATTCCTGACGAGGTTCAAGAGCCGATTAGAGCTAAGTGCCACCAAACACACATTTATTTTCATTCTCTCATATTTCCCATTGTTTGTAATCGAGTCTGTATGGGGGCGCTCCAATTAGGAATTTAGTTTTATTGTGCATTCTTTGTTACCGGCATTTTCTTTAATAAAGCCGGTATTTTTGTACATTTTAATTCCGTGTCGGTTTGAGTTAATTTATCCAGGTGCGAAGAAGTCGGGTGGAAGACGTCCAGGTAAGTTCATCATCCTCCTTTGCCTCGTGTGTAAAGAATACCATCTTTCTGGATTGAGCGCCTTGGAGTTAAAGCTCATTTGGTCATCTGTGTCGCCCTGCGGTGTTTACTACAGGGTAGTCACATGACAATATTGATATTGTCATGTCAGATGGGTCCATTAACCTGGATAGCCTCAAACCTCCGCTGATGCCAAAACAATCTTTTATGTTACTGCATTCAATCACTACTGCTATTTCCCCAAGATAGCCCAAACTAAACCACACTTGCCGGTGAAACACGTGCAAAAGGCAAAAAGGTGGGAACATGTTTCTTCCAATTAAAATGGTTTATTATAAAAATTAGCAACAGTACCCGCCCTATGGGCAGGGCTTCAATTGGGAGGCCCAAATGAAAAGGCAAAATATCAGAAATTGAAGGCTTTTTTATTTTAAACGATTCATATAAACATCCATTGAATCATATCACATGCAAATCATCAAAATCTAAACAGTACATGGCGCCCATTTTGAAAGAAGATTTAATTCTGCAAAACGGAAGCGGCCGCTACACGTCTTTCTCAGTCACACGTTTATGTGCGAAGAGTGCGCGCCAAATCTGTAACACGGAAGCGGCCGCTACACGTTTCTCAGTCGCTTTGCACATGCTGCCATGTTACTTCGGAGCCGCACGTTTATATAGGAAGAGTTCATCAGGAGTCGATCTACTCTCTCCTGGTACATAGAATAAACAGTATTTGTAGAATTTCAACAAAAGCCACATCACTGTTCATATCGGTAAATATTATTCCATCGTGTTTGGAAAAACTGGAAAATTGGAAAACTTGGAAAAACAATACAGCCTATTTTACTCCCAGGGGTCCCAGGAATACCCACCCAAAATATCGTTGCGATCGATTGAGCCGTTTTTACGGTACCTTCGAACGGACGGACGGACATTTGGTGAATTATAGTAAGATGATTCTGACAGAGGGATCACAAGCCAACAATAGCTGGACAGATCTAGCACACGGGGAGAGACAAATTTGGAAGATAATATGTGAAATCCCGAATTTATGCACAAAATATATAAATGAAGTCTAACCCCAATTCTGGTGCCAAATACTGGACTCTCGTAATGAAGGGGAAAAGAACAGGTTAATGTACAAATGCACTTCAGCGTGAGACAGGAGCTGTTTCTCTGGTACTGCAGGACAATGAAGGTCGTGCAGGCTGGTATGCGCATGACGAAATGTGGGCCAGGATGGCACAGGAAGGATCATGACTAAGAGGTCATGTGCTGGTCCAATAATTATTTCTGTTTGGGCCACAAAAGCAGAGAGATAAGCGAGGTGTTGCTCTTTCAAGATACAAGGTCCAACTGCTGTGCGCATGCATGGCAATGCGGCCTCTATGCTCCATAGAGACTGCCTTTTCAGCATGCACCTGGCCCCTCTCATTAGCTGCCCTCTTGTGAGGGCTTCTCTCTCCCCGCTAATCCCTCCAACTGATTCGTCTCGGGGACGGTCTGTTCTTCCTGTAGGGGAGCGACTTCCACACCAGCATAACATGATGTTAAATGGCCATTGCCATTTAAACGTGTCCCTTTGGAATTTTATGTGCCCCCAGTTCCAATTTCACTTTTCATTTCACCTTCATAACTGTCTTTAATTTGCTTTACCAACCTTGCCCCTACTATTCCATTGTTTTATCCATTCTGTTTCCCATGTCTCTGATTACTCTTCTCATGTTTACTCTGTTTTTTTTCATTTCTGCTTGATATGACCTATTTTTTGCATTGTTTTCATTTTATTCGCCATTACTTCAGGGTCATTCGCCTCGCAGGCTGAGCCGAGTCGGTCGTCCTGTGTATTTGATTGATTCTGTTGGATTTAGCATGTGCTGTCATGTTGTGTTTTGTGTGAATGATTGTGATGGAACCCTGTTTCGTTTCCTGGCTTATGGCGGCGTGTCTGCCCGTGAGATTTGCAGTACTTTGGTTTTTACTCGCCACCAAGTTGAAAATGTCGAACTGTAAGTACCCGCCATGTTTTTTCGTTGAGCCTCACGCAGCCCCGGTGTGCGCCTCTCAACAAGACAGTTCTTTTCCCGGTCTCACCCCATCGCTCGCTCCATCGCTCGCCCCATCGCTCGCCCCATCGCTTGTCCCATCGCTCGCCCCATCGCTCGCCCCATCGCTCGTCCCATCGCTCGTCCCATCGCTCGTCCCATCGCTCGTCCCACCGCTCGCCCAACCGCTCGTCCCACCGCTCGTCCCATCGCCCGGCCCATCGCACATCCCACCGCTCGCCCCATCGCTCGCCCCACCTCTGCACGCACCGCTGCATGTACCGAGCTCGACTATCCGCTCTAACTCCTCTATCCCGAGGCCTATTCGCTACACTCGGCAAAAACTTTTGTCTTTAAACAACACCACTCGATTGACTCCTGGACTCGTGTCAGGCCTCAGAGAACTTGAAATCGGCGTTGGTCTCCCGAGAAAATGCGCAAAGCGAGGCGGGAGGAGAAAGCAGAGAAAAATACCGATTGTGATTTCTCTTTGCGACCAGCGACGGCCCGGCCCACATTTTAATAATTCCTGCGAAAAAGTGTCCCCTGTCAACTTCAATAACCTCATCTATCCCTGTAGAACATACACAGCACCAAAACAACACCGTTCTGACCTGTGTCTCACCTTATTCAACGCTCAGTCTGTAAGTAGTCCTGACAAGCGAACCGAAATTACCTCTTTTATTCAAGATAACGATATCGACGTGTTTTTTCTGACCGAAACTTGGCTCCGACCCAGTGGCGACGAAGCGAGGTGTGCTGATCTCACCCCACCTGGATACACCCTGCAGCCATTTCCTCGCTCCTCTAGGGGTGGGGGCGTGGCTGTTATTTACAGAGACAACTTCTCTCCCTTTTTCTCCTTCACCACGACTTTTTCGTTCGACCATTCATCCTACGAGCTAGCCCATGTCACCTTCACTCTGTCAGAAAACACTCTTCATTTCTTCTGCCTCTACCGACCTCCACCTAACCGGAAAAAACAAGCTTACTCACTCTATGTTCGTGACCCAGCTTCCTAATCTGCTCGACCAATGCAATACTCTTCCTGGTTTCGTCTTGATTCTTGGAGATTTCAACGTCCACTACGACCAACCACAACATCCTCCCACTTCAAAGATCATTGACCTCCTTTCTACTTTTAGTCTGTCTCAGTCTGTCTCCCAACCTACACATGTTAAAGGACACACCCTGGATTGGTTAGTGCACAGATGCGATGATCAGTTGGTGCAGTCCACGTCAGTGACCTGTGCTATCACCTCGGACCACTTCTGTGTCACCAGCCACCTGAGTATTGCTGTTCCTCGTCTTCAGCCCACCTTCATCACTGCCCGCAACATTCGTGCCATCGACCGTTCCGCCTTTAAAGAGGACCTTCACACCCGTCTCTCTGGCCGTTCCTATGTCACTGCAGAAAACCTTGACTCTTGCCTCCACACAGCGTTGGACTGTCATGCTCCAGCGACACGGCGCGCCGTTTCCAGACGCAGAAGTACTCCATGGTTCAGCGCAGTCAGCGACGAAGTCAGGGCTGCCAAAAAGGAACGACGACGTGCCGAGAGACAGTGGCTGAAGACTGGCCTCACAGTCCATAAACAGTTGTATAACATAGCTAAAAGACTCGTCATAAAAATCATTCTGAAAGCAAAAACGTCATATATTTCTGATCGGATTACTAGGAGCTCCTCCTGCAAGCAACTGTTCAGCATTACCAACCGCCTGTTTGCCACCAAAAATAAATCCGTTCTTCCCACTGTATTTCCTCAAAACGAACTACCCCAACGCTTCCTGCATTTCTTTCACAATAAAATTCAGTCAATAAGAAACAATCTTGACAAGCAGTCACTCCTTTCCTTCGATGATGCTGAACACTGCTTTCACGGACGACCTCTTAGTTCGTTTACTCCTGTTACTGAGGAAATTGTCAAATGTACAATCCTCAAGTCAAACACAAAAACATGTGATCTTGACCCCATTCCCACCGATTTGTTTATTGAGTGTTTGGACACCCTCCTCCCATTTATTACTGCAGTTATCAATGATTCTCTGACTACAGGTTCATTTCCGCTTCTCTTTAAACAAGCTCTTGTTAAACCACTTCTTTAAAAACCCACCCTTGACCTTAACGACATGAAAAATTACCGTCCTATCTCCAACCTGTCTTTCCTGTCAAAGATCACAGAAAGAATTGTGCTATCACAGATGAATGACCATCTAGTTTCAAACAATCTTTTCAATTCTCGCCAGTCAGCATATAGACCAGGCCATAGCACCGAGACCGCTCTCCTAAGAATAACCAATGATCTTCTGACCTCTCTTGACTGTGGTAAGGTTTCCGTTCTTGCTCTTTTGGACTTGTCTGCCGCCTTTGACACGATTGACCATAGTGTCTTAATTCATCGTCTTGAAATCACATTTGGTACAACTGGTACTCCCCTTTCTTGGCTGATGTCCTATCTTACTGATAGAGTGCACACAGTTGTTGTCAATGGCCAGAAATCAGCCCCTTCTCCGCTTTCCTTTGGCGTTCCCCAGGGCTCAGTCCTGGGACCTATCCTCTTTTTTTTTGTACACTCAGCCTCTATTTGATCTTGTTGCCAGACATTCAGTTGATCACCACGCCTTTGCGGATGACAATCAGCTGTACAAAGGAAGCACGATTCAACAAATCGTGCCCACTGTTGAAGTGTTAGAAGGCTGTATTGCCGACGTGAAGGCGTGGATGACCCAAACCAAACTTCAGCTGAACGATGCTAAAACAGAGTCTATGATTGTAAGATCGCACAGATGTCCTCTACAATGTTCACTTCCTACCACTATTCATGTTGGTGAAACCGATGTAAACTTTGTTTCGTCGGCCAAGAACCTTGGTGTGGTTTTCGACTGTAACATGACTTTTTCCAAGCAAGTACTTCAAACTTGCAAATCAGCATACTTTCAGCTGCGAAAGATCGCATCCATTCGCCACTTTCTTACTCCTCAAGCTGCTCTAACTCTGGTCTGTGCCCTTGTCCTCTCAAGGCTATACTATTGTAATTCTTTGTATGTTGGCTGCCCTCAATTTCTCTTGGATAAGTTACAAAAGGTTCGAAACTCTGCCGCTCGTCTTGTCTGTAAGGCGAAGAAGTCTGACCATGTTACTCCGCTTCTTGAATCTTTACACTGGCTGCCTGTCTCTGCTCGTGTGCAATACAAAATTTGCACACTATGTTATAAATCATTGTGTGGAACGGGACCTCACTATCTCTCCGATTTGCTCACTCTCTATGAACCTCGGCTACGGCTTCGTTCAAGCGACGACTCTATGACCTTAGAGCCGCCGCGCACCAGCACCAAGTCGTTTGGCGAGAAATCCTTTTCCTTTGCTGCACCTCTGCTCTGGAATGACTTGCCTTCCTCTGTTCGACATGTTGACTCTCTTCCTGCCTTTAAAACCTCCCTCAAAACCTATCTGTTTCACAAGTCTTTCAAAGTCTAAGTCCTGTTTTCCCTTTGGTTTGAGGTGGGACAGAGATCGAGAGTATGTCTGTGTACATGTGCGGGGGAGGGAGGGGAGGAGGAGGGGGAGTACACATCTGTGGGTTTTGAATGGGGAGGGAGAGGAATAGGGCAAGAGTGAAGGTGTGTCTGTGTGTGTGTATGTTTGTGTATGTGTGTGCGGTGTGTGTGCGTTCGCATGATAATGTAAAGGGCCATGAGGGTCGTTTACTCTGCTTGATGGGGCTATATAAGACTCCTTTATTATTATTATTATTATTATTATTATTATTACTTTCTCTCATTTGTGCTCCTAGATCGCCTAGATCCCGTATGGCCTGTAAGTCCGTTGCGCCAGCCTCCTGAGTAGACCTTTCAAAACCCGTGAAGAGGGGTTCCAAGCAACATCAGGAATGGCGGAGGTTCCCAGCGTAAGCTTTTCCGCACTAGGTCCCACCTCCGGCTCCTAACAGCTTTTTAAGCTTTTCCCCATTAGGCCCCGCCTCCGGCCCTCCCCAAGCACATTTCACCACAATCCATCTTTTCGTGGATGTCCACCATCTTGTCCGCTTTTCACACGCTCGCTCAAATTTGAAAATAAAATTATCTTAAATTTAAACAAGCCAATTTTTGCACTCAAATTTGATTTTTCAATTTTTCTTTGGGAAGATATTGGGACCAATCCCCCTCTTGACACCAGTTGTCACATCAGAAGGGTCCGTTAACACAGACCGTTCTGAGCCTGAGGTCAAATACCACCTCTGCAGATGCCTAAACAATCTTTTAAGTTAATGTGTTCAATTGTGATCTTTAAACTGCGTTCTTGACTATTATGTTCCCAAAGAATCGTTCCAATAAAAGCTGAACCTGGAGGTGAATTGTGCATGAGACAAAGGCTGGGGAAAAGTTTCATATAATGCAAAGGGGGTTATTGAAAGAATCCAGGGGATGAGGGAGACAGGACGCCATAAATAAAGATGGACGAACCAAGTGGTTGACAGGCACAAATTGAGGATCATGAGACAAGCAAACTTATCTACAAAGGAAACAAGAACGGCACTCAGTAGAGAGCATACCTCTGCCTGGTTGTCCATATCACTCAATGGTGAAAAATCACTTTAAAAATTCTACTTGCTGGATCCGGATCCAGATCTCCACCAAAATTGAATCAATTCTTCCTTGTCACACACAACCTGTCCAACACGTTTCGTCCAAATCCATCCATAACTTTTTGAGATATCCTGCTATGTATCGTTTTGGCCCTATCTCCCAATGATGAAGATTCACTTAAATAATTAAATAATTCTCATATCCGAATACATATTCAGATCTTTACCAAAATCTAATCAAATGGTCCTTGTTAGACACCCAACGGGTCCACCAAGTTTCGTCCAAATCCGTCCACAACTTTTTGAGATATCCTGCTATGTATTGTTTTTGGCCCTATCTCCCAATGGTGAAAATTCACTTTAAAAAGATCTAGTAGCCGGATCCGAATCTGGATCTTCACCAAAATCTGATCATTTCGTCCCTGTCACATACGCTACATCTCTGCCAAATTTCGTCCGAATCTGCCCACAACTTTTTGAGATATTTTGTTCACAAACGGACAGTCAGACAAACAGATAGACAGGGATGAAAACATAACCTCCGTCCACCTTTGGTGGCGTAGGTAATAAGGCCTAACCCTAGCTAATAGCATCAAATACTGGACTATCATGAGGAGCAAAAGGACATGCAGGGACTTGAGGCAGGCACGAGTTGGTGGCCTGCAAGTTCCCAACGCACAGGGCGAAATGCAGCTTGGGGCGCAGAATGGCGTCGAGAAGTAATGAGGTCACTCGACGAGCTATGTAGTGAGGTAGCATCCATTTCTCTCCACAATGGTCCTTTCAGTTTGGACGATGAAGCAGATAGGCTTACAGTATGTTTATACTTGCTCAAAGATCCAATTCCAACTGCTGCCACGTGCATGGTCACAGCCTCTATTACCAATGGGACCACCTTTGTGGGTGACGAGCGGTCAATGGCTGCCACTTCTGGTGGACGGTACTGCATGCTTCAACATCCCACCCCTCTCCAAGTAACACCAAACTTTACCATTATGGCTTGTGGTGCACTGGCCAAACAGTCCGTGAGGATGTCCATTTCGAGCGTGAAGCGCTTTCTGTGTGCATTTGGTGTTAAATTGCACAATTCCTACACCTGGCCTCGCCTGTTTACAGGAGATTTTACACAATACTCTTTCTGTATTCTGCTCGACTAGTACAGCCGCTCACTACGGGAGGGACAGGAATTGTCATTCCTCTTTGGGGTACATAGATTACAGTCGATATATGGTCTGGTCGCAAGAACAATGGGTGTGTGTTCATTTACAAAGTTTCTTGTGGAGAGATCGCCAAGTGGTTTAAGCATTTGAGCAAGCACTCCATTCAAAACCGTTAAGGAACGGCTGACTTGGCAAGCCATAGCTAGCTGCTTGGTAAATGAACACAACCCGGACTTCCTCACTTTCAGTTCGTGTTAAATAGCAGGAGCGAGTTTCAAAAGTTCGCTATGAAAAACGCAACGGTATCAGCAGGAAGGGCCATGTTATTAGCCCAACACTTGTGGGGTATATAGAGTACAGTAGATCTTCGCTCAATGTAATAAGTAAAACTTACCTCACTGATGTCAGGATTCCTCCAAATTTCTTTATTTAGTGTTATAAACAGCATTAGCGACTGTTTAAAAAGCTAATCATACGCGTTTGTGGTTTATAATATTTTTACCTCTGGTGGAGGCCTTTGGCCTGTTGCTCCCACGGAAACACCATGATGATGATAAGCTATTTATAAACGTTGACTCGATGTTTGTTCAAGGAGGAAAAACACCTTGTGGAGGTGGGATATTTATATTGTTTTGTAATAACATTAATACTATACTATTATCGTTAGTTTTGTTTTTCGAAGTGGCCTTGGAAAAACGCCACGATAAAGCTAACTTAACATCGATATACACCTCAACATGTAGCCCCATTGATGGCAATGGTGGGGAAAACGAAAACCCACTCGGGGGAGAAAACCCCCTTGGGGAGGGGGCGCTACAACCTGTGTGTGTGTGTCTGTCTGTCTGTCTGTGGGTCGCCATTTTTCTCAGAGATGGCTGAACGGGTCTTCGTCCAACTTTCAGAGGTTCATCAGTGAGTGCCTGGAAGTGTTTTAGGCAAAATATTAATAATAATAATAATTTGAAAAAAAAAAATCGTTTTTGTGGAGTTAAAAAAATAATCGCTCGATAGTGCCTAAGCGCTTTTAAATTAATGACAGTTATATACAAGTACACATTCGCATAAATAAATACAAACCAATCACCAGATATTTGAAAACAAATAAATCAAACAATTCCGGAAGTGTACGAAGTTGGTAGTACGGCTTCTTCTTCTTTATGATCGGCAACACACTCAACTCAGAAACGTGATGAACGCCATATTCACCCAACAGCATATATACAGTGCATTCAGAAAGTAATCAGACCCCTTCACTTTTTCACCATTTTGCATGTTGCAGCCTTATGCTGAAATCGTTTAAATCCATTTTTCCCCTCACCAACCCCATAATGACAAAGAGAATACAGTATTTTATAAAGTTTTGCAAAATTTATTAAAAAGAAAAAACTGAAACAGGGTAGGTGTGGGTAATATGGACCCCTTAAGCCAAAGTGCCGAGAGAGGCTATACAAATAGACAAGGAAAATTTCCAAATAATGGTTTATTTAGACAACCAGACAGACTACATCCCCGTGCAATTTGGGTTGAATAAAATCAAAGACATATGATTGAGGGGACAAATAAAAATATGCCATCAGTGTCCATATTCCAAACAACGTGGGGAATATGGACCCCCCATTGGGGTAATATGGACTGCAGGTCCATATTACCTCAATGTGGTAAGTCCAGTTTCTTTTCGACAAATGTTCCCTGGGCCAAATGTTACTTTCCGATTTTTCAGTGAACAACAACCTTAGCGACACTCGTCACAGACGAAAGCACCTCCACCCTCATCGTCAGTTTCGTTTTCGTGGGCCCATTGCTTGCATTCACTGCATTGGATCCAAGAAAATTCAGGTGGATCAACAAAAACTCATTGCAATATATACATTAGAAATTACTCATGCAGTTTTCAGGTCCTTTTCTGTGTTGCTCAGCAGACTTGGTAACCTGCTTTCGAACTGGAGGATCGCGCTTTGTTCGTGGTCTGTTGCCTTTTTGCGCTTTCAAATTAGTTGGGGATATAGGATTCTGCTTCTCGCGTGTTGGCCCTTTCTTCAATGCCGTTCTCTCTTGTTCTTGATGTTCCACAATCAAACGTGACTTGATGGCTATCAAACTTGACGGCTACTTGGACCATGCCTAGTTTTGCTTTGTCACATATTTCGGTGCAGAAAAATTTATTTGATTCAAATTTTGACAGTGAACATGCTGTTTTGCGGACTTGTTCTATTAGCTTCCTGTGTGGGGAATATGGACATCGACCGCGGGGAATATGGACATGGGTCCATATTAGACACTACCAAAGGGTCCATATTCCCCACACCATGCCTCTCGATCATGTCAGCATGCCCAGTACATATGGGCTGGGATGGAGTTTTCTACACACAGTGGTGCTGGAGACAGCTCTCACGTGTACTCAGCCAGGGACACCACTCATCAAACAAGATAGTGACGACATGTACATACACAGTACTGCATGCTTATGAATTGTAAAATTTTAAATGAAAACTTTTGGAAGTTTGCACTTACCGTCATTAAAGAGTTTGAATCAACTGCAGTTGTTCACTTGCTGGTCGGCCATACTTGTTTATCCCGTGATATGGAGACGAGGCTTGATGCAGTGCATCATGGGAAATTCAGTGGGGTCCATATTCCCCCGGGGTCCATATTACCCCCACCCACTATATCACATTGACATAAGTATTCAGACCCTTAACTCGGTACTTTGTTGAAGCACATTTGGCAGCGATTACAGCCTCGAGTCTTCTTGGGTATGATGCGACAAGCTTTGCACACCTGGATTTGGGGATTTTTCTGCAATTCTCCTCTGCAGAGCCTCTCAACCTCTGTCAGGTTGGATGGGGACCGTCGGTGGACAGCCATTTTCAGGTCTCTCCAGAGATGTTCGATTGGGTTCAAGTCAGGGCTCTGGCTGGGCCACTCAAGGACCTTTGCAGAGTTGTCCATAAGCCACTCCTGCATTGTCTTGGCTGTGTGCTTAGGGTCATTGTCCTGTTGGAAGGTGAACCTTTGGCCCAGTCTGAGGTCCTGAGCGCTCTGTTTCAGGTTTTCATTAAGGATATCTCTGTACTTTGTTCCGTTTATTGTTCCCTCAACCCTGACCAGTCCTCCAGTCCCTGCTGCTGAAAAACACCCCCACAGCATGATGATGCCACCACCATGCTTCACCGTTGGGATGGTATTGGGCAGGTGATGAGCGGTGCCTGGTTTCCTCCAGACATGACGCTTAGAATTGAGGCCAAACAGCTCAATCTTGGTTTCATCAGACCACAGAATCTTGTTTCTCACAGTCTGAGAGTCCTTTAGGTGCTTTTTTGCAAACACCAAGCAGGCTTTCATGTGTCTTTCACTGAGGAGAGGCTTCCGTCTGGCCACTCTGCCATAAAGCCCAGATCGGTGGAGTGTTGCAGTGATGGTTGTCCTTCTGGAAGTTTCTCCCATCTCCACACAGGATCTCTGGAGCTCAGCCAGAGTGACCATTGGGTTCTTGGTCACCTCTCTTACCAAGGCCCTTCTCCCCCGATTGCTCAGTTTGGCCGGTCAGCCAGCTCTTGGAAGAGTCCTGGTTGTTCCAAACCTCTTTCATTTAAGAATTATGGAGGCCACTGTGCTCTTGGGAACCTTCAATGCAGCAGAATCTTTTTTGTAGGCTTCCCCAAATCTGTGCCTCGACACAATCCTGTCCCTGAGCTTGGCAGGCAGTTCCTTCGACCTCATGGCTTGGTTTTTGCTCTGATATGCATTGTTTGCTGGTGACACCTTATATAGACAGGTGTGTGCCTTTCCAAATCATGCCCAATCAATTAAATTTACCACAGGTGGACTCCAATAAAGGTGTAGAAACATTTCAAAGATGATCAAGAGAAATGGGAGGCACCTGAGCTAAATTTCAAGTGTCATAGCAAAGGGTATGAATACTTATGTCAATGTGATATTTCAGTTTTTTCTTTTTAATAAATTTGCAAAACTTTCTAGAATCCTGTTTTCTCTTTGTGATTATGGGGTATTGAGTGTAGATTGATGAAGGAAAAAATGAATTGAAACGATTTCAGCATAAGGCTGCAACATAACAAAATGTGAAAAAAGTGAAGTGGTCTGAATACTTTCTGAATGCACTTTACATATGGACGGACAAACACTGTTCTAGACTGCTTTGCCCTATGGACTACGTCATTTAAAAAAAAACAAGATGAATCTAGTTCAGAAAATTCAGCTTTATGAGGTGGAAATGCAGAGCTGAGGTTTTCACCAGCACGTGCAAAAAAAACCCAAACCTGGAGTCTAGTTGGACTGTGAATAAGAAGTTTAAGATTCAACGGTTCTGTTGACAAATCATGCTTTGTTCTGGTACATGAATGGTCTCCATTTGATTTCATTCCAAGAACAGATTTCATTCCTCATCATTTGTTTGTAGCACAGGGTGGGGTAACATCATTGGATGATGGCTGGCTGTTGCGCTGATGTAATGCCTTCTGCTGGTTTGGGCAGAAATTTGGAATTTGGCCATGGTGTCGGCAATATCCCACCTACTCTTCGTAACACCATGGGACCTTTAAGTCAACCAACGAATGCTGGCTAGATGGGACGCCTGCTTATCGTCCATTCGAGGATTTAAAATGGTGCTTAAAATGGTGGCTTCATTTCAACCTGCCAATGGCATGACGATAATAAGGTACATCCTGGACATTGTCAACGCCGAATGCCAAAGCGATGGTGAAATGACCTGGTGTACATGAAAGTTTCACCAGCTTCGGTCTGATGATTGTCTGGGCGGAGTAGGCCTACTGGGGCTTCTGAAAGGGTCATGTCTCGATTCTCAAGCTCCATAAAGCAGACATACCATGAATCAGAAATGGAGTAGCGTCACAGGGGGTTGAGTCTCATATTCAAGGTCAAGTCTTTCGAGACAAGTGTTAGGGCTGAATAAGTACTCTTCTTCAGCTTTTCCACAAGTCTCAATCTCTATAAAATAATATTGAAGTAATGTTTAGGGAAGGTTGGTGCAGTAGGCCTCCTCCTGATATTTTTTTCTGGGAGTGAGGTTTTTGGGGTTTTTTGTGGGTTTTTTTGGAGGGGGGTGACGGGGGGTTCTTTTTCTGGGGGTCTGTGACAATCCCTTTCATGGTGTGACTCAGGTGTATCATCTTGTTCACCATCCCCATTTAAAGTACTCTCACAAACCTGAAAAACACCAGGGATTCATGCCACTATTTTCCTTTTCTAGCAAATGTCACGTGATTGTGTTATTTGCTCAAGGATAATTGCCTGTCATCTGCAAGGAGAAATCACCTGAGTTCATTGCTGGCTGTAATTCACCCCCATTTTCATCCCAATGGGCATCGTTGGCATCTCCGTCAAACCCCGACATACTCTCCTCGCGTTAATTGCTATCAACTTGAAAATCCTTTAAGGGCATCGATGAATGATAAGTTGAGATGAAGAATTATTCGAGTGAAATCTTTGCAGCCTTTGCTATCTTCATCACACAACCTGCATCATATATATCAGGTAAGCAGAACTTGAACCCTCGCGCGATGTGAGGCTATTGCTTGATTTATTTTATTAATATATTATTATTGTTTACATTATATTTTCTATTTATTACCCTGCGCTCGCGAAGCGAAAGGCAGGGTTAAGCATTCGGGTGCGTACGTCGTGCGTACGTGCTTATATGTGGCGTTCGTGCGTGCGTACGTGTCTGCATTTTCTAAATTCATTTTCTCAGCAACCATTGGTCCGATTGGCACGAAATTTTACCATAGGGGTGCCTCTGCCGGTAGAATCTTTCAATTTATAATTATTACGTCATAGGTCATGTGGTACTGACGCCATCTTGGAAAAACGTTTCCCTCTATATGTCCCAAACCGCTCAATGGAAAAAATTGAAACATGACTCATTGTCAAGTACTCCCCATGGTGAATAAGATATGTTGATGATGATGTCATCAGTGTCTTCATTATGACGTCATAATTCGACAAGTACAACGCTTGATCTGATTAGTATGAAAAAAAAAATTCCTCTGCACCTGTCAGTCCGATGGACATGACATTTTCAGAATATTAGCGGCTACTCCTGTAGAATTTTTAAATGATAATTATGACGTCATAGGTCATGTGGTACAGGCTCCATCTTGAAAAAATCGAATAAAAGTTTCACCTCTATATCTCCGAAACCACTCCATGGAAAAAATTGAAACATGGCTCATTGTCAACTACTCCCCATGGGGAATAAGATATGTTAATGATGATGTCATCGGTGCCTTCGTTATGACATCATAATTCGACAAATACAACACTTATCCGATCATTATGAAAAAAATTTTAATCTGCAACTGTTGGTCCGTTTGACACGAAATTTTCACCATAGGAGAGCCTCCTCCTTTAGAATATTTTAATGATAATCATGACGTCATATGTCATGTGGTACAGGCACCATCTTTGAAAAACCAAAAAACGTTATATTATTATGTATTTATATTATTATTATTATTATTTATATTCTATTTATTATATATTTATTTATATCATTATTATTATTTATATTTATATTTATTTATATATATTTCTATTTTTTATTATTATTTATAATATATTTATTTATATTGTGTTATTATTATGTTATTGTTTATATTATATTTATTTATTTTATTGTTGTTTTTTTAATCCTTCATGACTATCATGAAAAACAAAATGGACATTTGATGAGCTACTGCTCTTGGTTATTTGTAAGGATGTCAGCATTATGATTTATATATTTATTATTTATTCATTTTTTATATATTTTATTTATTTATATTTATTATTATTTATATTGTGCTATTATTATTATTATTATTTATTATTATTATATTATTATTATTATTATTATTATATTATTATTATTAGTATTATTATTTCTCTTATATTTATTTATTTGATTTATTGTTTTTTTTAATCCTTCATGACCATCATGACAAACAAAATGGGCATTTGATGAGCTACTGCTCTTAGTTATTTAGAGATGGTAGTATTATTATTTATATATTCATTACATATTTATTTATTTATTTATTTATTTATTTTTTCTATTTATTATTATTATTTATATTGTGTTATTATTATATTATTATTTATATTATATTTATTTATTTGATTTATTGTTTTTTAAAATCCTTCATAACCATCATGAAAAACAAAATCGACATTTGATGAGCTACCGCTCTTGGTTATTTGTAATGATGGTCGTTTTCATTCCATAAAATATCTTTGGTATTGTTAAATTTAGATGCATGATGCAGTTAAATTTAATTTTCAAAAACAAAGATAGATATTGTAACTTTTAAGTTAAATTTAGAACATTTATTTTATTTATAAAATTTAAATTTGTGTCACATGTCATGGCCTTTAGAAAGTATAGAAACGTTTACATTTAAAAACAATGTTCACTTGAAAGGAAGCACATTACATCATTCACACTGCACAAAATTTTGAGCTCAAGCCATTAGCAAGTAATCACGTTTAAAATGAATAAAACATATATATATATATATATATATATATATATATATATATATATATATATATATATCAGCACGTTCATTTCAAATATGCATTTACAAAACGTGATTTCGGCAATTCCAATTTGTTTTGAATGCATCTTCTGCCAATGTGCACCATGAATTCCGAAACGAAATTTTTTCCAACCATTAATAAACCACAGTCGAGTGCAGTGGTTGTGTTATCTCATTAAAACAAATCAAACAAATCCATCTTCATGTTGCTCCATTCACCCCCACCCACCCTGCTCAGACATGGCAGCCATGTATTCGTGAGGCGGTGAAAAGATGAACAAAGTCAAGATGCATTGTGGTATGGTAGCGTGACCTAGCACACCAAGTAGGCTTGGTGCTGCAGCTTCGCTGCAGGTTGGCAGATGGAGCAAATGATGCGTGAATATTGTGAAATCTTTACAATTTTTTTATTTTACTTTGTGGCAAATCCGATCTTTCCAGGAATGTAAAGCAGAACCGTCGATCTTGAAATAATGGAAAAGAGCATACTATCCGACATACATACATATGGTGAAGCTAAACAAACATCCATATCAAAACCAATGTAAAAACATCCAGATATGTCTTGTGGTGAGAAGATGAAAAATAAATGACTCATTATACTAGGCAAAACACTATTCTTGCCTCCACGATGCCCGAGCCACTCCCAAGCACATCAGAAGTTTTTTTTTAGCCCCCATGGACTTAGTCCACAAAGGGGGGTTACATGGATTGGGTCTCGACCGTGCGTCCGCAACCATATCTCAGAGGAGATGTATGGACCAATTTTGTACATACTTGGCACACAAATAATGAATGATGGCTTACATATGCACGTCATTTTCTTTCGAGATCAGATCCAAAATGGCCGACCGGCAGCCATTTTTGTTACTTAAATGTTTCCCCAACCATTTCTCGGACATGCCTGGACCGATTTTGTTCAAACTTGGCACAAAGACAATACATGAGAGTATACATCTGCAGAATATTTTGTTTTGTAATTCGACCAAAGATGGCCGACTGACGGCCTTTAACTGCGTACAACAAAATTACTAAAACAACGGGGGCTATGACATTTTATGTCTTTTTCTCCTTGTTTAACTAATAATACCCACTCCAGGCTGGCACGATGGCGTCGAGGTATGCACACTCACCTCTATCTAAGCCATCTAGCTTGGGTTTGAATCCAGACCCAGCTATAAACTATTGTTCAGGTGTTTCACAGGCAAGTTAATTCATTATGGTGTGTTTCTTTGCTCGGATGAACATTAAACTGGGCGTCCCTTCTGCCAGCATTAGTTGGTGGATGTGAAAGATCCCACGGTGTCCTTTATGAAAAGTAGGCAAGTTATCACCAACAAACGTGGCCAAATTCCTGCTGGGAAGGCAACAGCAAATTATTCAGTATAACCCTTGCCAAGAAACCGC
The DNA here is from genome assembly GCF_964187855.1 of Myxine glutinosa. Classification (NCBI taxonomy): domain Eukaryota; kingdom Metazoa; phylum Chordata; class Myxini; order Myxiniformes; family Myxinidae; genus Myxine; species Myxine glutinosa. Next base: position 77,109,525 of record NC_136263.1, read on the forward strand.
TTCAGGAGTACTGAACCCACCTCCGGGCAGAAAATCAGAATACCAATACGAATACCGACTCACTCCGGGAGCGATAGGATTTGTTTTCAGAATTGGCATCGTTTCCCATCTGCAATACCCCCTCTCTCCAGCAGGGGGTCAGTGATTCAACCTCTTGCACTTTTCCATGTGTGGAGGTGAAAATCGCAAGTCGTCTCCCCACAATCGCAGAGGAGTTGGGGGAGGGGGGGATTTATTAAAATGCCCTTTACCTGACCCTGGGTATCCCATGCCCGAATGCAAAATTTGGTTGATGTCGGACAAGACGTTTTTTATTCCATTAGAAACAAACATACAGTTAGACAGACATTGCCCTATTTTAGTTCGATTAATTCCACACGATTATTGCATTGCATGTGTTGTCAGTCAGTATGTTTGAAGTCTTATCAATGCACCATTTAGACTTTTGACCTTGTGACCTTAACCGCCATAGAAATGACCTCGTGAAACAATATTATCATAATTATGAAGCTTCAAGTGAAATTGGAATGTCACCCTTTCCACCCTGAATTCAATAAATTTAAACTATTTTCCTCAATTACATTGAAAGAAAATAAGGTATCTTGAAATTCTGCAAATGCATAGATCACACAGAAGTGGTCAAAAGTGAAAGTGATGCACCAATCCAAACTTCCCCCAAAAGGTACTAATGAGACAGGGAACCGAAACGATGTTGACACAAGGAGTTAAAAAGTACAGATTCTTTGAACCAGAATGATGTTGTAGCATGGAATTATTGAAAGATAGAAGTGTCAGACCTTAGGCTTAGAGCAATTGTACCTCAGAGATGTTGGCCCTGAAAATCCATCATAGTGGTGTTCATCCATTAAAGTGTTTGTACGAGGTATGTAGATGTTCGACTGTCAACGTGTTGCAGTAAGATATTCAAGCAAAAAAATTTTGACAGTGAATATTCCATTTCAGAGGTTTATAAATGTGAAGACGTTTAAAGATGGAGGTTCTGGAGCACAGAGGTATTTGAAGGAAAAAAATTTTAACCAGTGGAGTGTTTCACATGACATCGTTGCACTGACAGAGGCTGTTGCACCAAATAATTGATAGCAAAAATTGCCATAGGAGCTGCAGGCTCGCAGCCTGTCTGATTACGCTGAGAAGTGTCAGAGCCATCATGTAAGCTTCAAATTTATGGCTGCAATTTCCTGGCCACTGTACAAAAAGCATTGCAAGACCAACATGGGAGTATTGTGTAGAACAAGGCATTTTGGCAACGTTTTGATGCTCTTTGCTTATTACTCAAGAGCAATTATAATTCCAAACATTAACATATTTATACATTCAAATAACTAAAACGTCAGATAAGTTTGCTTACTGCATCATGCCAGCACACGCACACACTCATATTTGTATGTATGACAATGTATGTATGTGTGTACATATATAGATGGATATATATATATATATATATATATATATATATATATATGCGTCAAAAAGCATGAAGTTGTCACGCGTTCGCTCGCTTGCAATTTTGATCCACTTAATGAGAAAACCTGGCAGTATAAAAATCAGTTCAATATATTGTTATGAATTTTGGGGTAGGGCACATATAGATCCAGGTAGATCTGCTTATGTAGGTGTTTCGACTGTCGTGATAGGGAACCTCACCTGTAATACGTTTGTTTAGGCGGTTTGTCGGATTAAATGTATAATTGTGGTCATACAAGGATGGCTTTGTGATAAGTAGAATAGGGATTAAGCTAATTCCCCAGTGTGTCAAACCTGTGATCATCCATGTGTCCCGTATGGTAACGCACATGGACACGTAGATTAGGAATCCCACCATTAAAAGCACCACACATAGCAAATAATAATAATAAAACCTGACCGGAAGAACAGACTGGAAGCGGCCGCGCATTACGACACCATGGCGACGGAACATTGATCAGGCAGGCTGAGGCCACGCCCACCTCGCGATGGATTGATACCAAGGGTTTCATGGGCAGATCACATCACTGGAAGGGAGGGCCAATTGGCACACAGCTGAAGCCCAGGGACAATAAGGAGCCAGCCATTTGGCCAAGGGTGATCAATAAAAGTGGAGAGAAGCCGACATTTTCTCTCTCTCGTTCTGGATGCGATAGCAAATGGTCAGAGACCCACATTTGCTCTCTATCCTCTGCCTTCTCGTTGGAACTGTCTCTTGCGCTTGGATCTCCTGCTTGCCTTGGACGCACTCTTCCTCTTCCCTTCTTTCCTTGCGTTGGACCTCTTCCCGTTTGGACCCTTGCGTGTTGGGTGACGACAGACGGTGGAGCGCTGACGATCCCCCTTACCTGCGTTCACACACGGGACCTCGCGAGCGATCGCGCGGGGACGCGAGGCCTGCCGCGGCGATGTGCATTGGCCTGGCAGCGTGCGAATGGGGATGTATCGAGGCCTACTCCCTGCCAACATCGGAGCTGCGTTGGACGATTGCGCTTGGAGCCGGCGATCCCTGACGATCCCTGACACTGCAGACAGAGATAAGCCGCACAACACATAACACAACGGTTTCTTTTATTAATTCTTCCCTTGTACTTGTTGTTGAAGTGAGGTGTGTGGGATCCCAACCTAGGTCTTAGTTTTTACCATCGCATTCATTGTTCTCGGGTTCTGTTAATGAAATCTTATTTTTGTACACTTTAATTCCGCCTCGGGTTGAGTTACTTTTTGCAGGGTGAAGACGCCTGAGCCAGCCATCCAGGTGAGTCGGTATTCTTCTTCCTCCTCGCGTATCATCCGCCATCGATTGAAGTGAACGCCTTCATTAAAGCTTGATCGGTCATCCGTGGATGCTCTGTCTTAATAGAGCCATCCACAGAATAAGTAATTTGGAGTAGGGGCGGGTGAGAGTGATGACATGGCTGGTGAGGGGGGATGGAATGTGCGCCACACAGTGTCTTGTGGGTGGCGTTTGTTTTTATGTGGTGGTGTAGTGTTTTTATGTGGTCGAGAGGATGGAGATGAAAATGGAGTCATGAGTGATGATTATTGTGTTTTTGAAAGGTGTTAGTTAAAATGTGAACGTGGATTTCACATGATGATAAGCAGGCCATGGCAAAACCTTTTTGTGACCATCTCTGGAAATGTGTTGGAGAATTGAATGGCAGCAGGGGAGGAAATGTGTTTTGTGGATTTTGTGGGTGGGGAAGGTGTGCATGTCCGCAGGTACAGATCAGGCTCTGGAGGAGCGATGACTGTGGCCCCCCTCTGCAGTAATTACCCCTGGCAGCCAGTGGTGTCTGGAAATTGGAGCCCATTCGGTGGTGGGGTCTGTTTGGGCGCCCTGGGGTGAGAGAGACTCCCAGCTACCCGTGAGCTGCAAGGAAGCTGGAGGCAATGGAGCTTGGTGTGCGGGGACCCCCACCGGCAGGGTAACAGCGAAAAGAGCTGTTTGGCTGTCATGGGCCAAGAGGTAAGGGGGGGGGGGGCAAAGAAATTGTAAGTTGAGTGACTTGTGTTTTTGGAGTGCGGGCACCACAGCCTGAAGCGCCCCCACCATCTTACTTGTGCGGTACCTCCCCGCTGTCTAGTTGAGAGAAACACACATGTGATATGACATCTGTGCCATGGTCCTGCAGGGGGTTGAAATACGTGCTGTAATGATTTTGTGTCTTGATGACCTTTGGAATGTGTATGAGTGGTTATGGGTTTGTGTTGAGTGAATGTGGACGAAATCCACTGAGCAATGTCACTCACCTGTAACACCAGGACAGGGCCCGCGGAAATTTGGGGTGCATTGGGATGGCCCCGCAGGTAACGTTGAATCTTGTGGCATCCACCGGGGGACGCGGTCTATAGGAATGGGTTGCACAAATGTTTATGGATTTTTTGAGTTTTTGCAAGTTTGGTTAAGTTTGTGGTTAAGTTAGTTTTGCGTGTTGTTTGTTTCCTCCCTCTGCAGGAACAACCAATTATATTTTTTTGTGCATACGTGAACTGCATGATTGTTTAAGGGGTTAGCATGTTAAGGAGAATAGGCAGGTAGCTTTGGCTCATTTCCCACAGCCCTCCTGATTTATTTCATAGGCTAATTAAGTGTGAGACAGTAAGTGTTAAGACTGGAATGCTAGCGCCTGCAGTGAACCGAGCAGGGGCTACGGTTCCAGGGGATGGGGGGCTGTGTTATGAATTTTGGGGTAGGGCATATATAGATCCAGGTAGATCTGCATAGGTATTATGCTCCGGCTGTCGTGATATGGAACCTCACTTGTAATAATTTTGTTTAGGTGGTTTGTTCAGATTAAGGTGTATCTTCGTGCCCATTACGAGGAATGGGGCATATTAAGTAGTTGGAGGAATCTTACTATAATTCACCAAATGTCCGTCTGTCTGTTCGAAGGTACAGTAAAAACTGCTGAACCGATCGCAAAGATATTTTGGGTGGGTAATCCTGGGATCTCCAGGAGTAAAATAGGCTATTTAGTTTCCCAATTTCAGCTTTGGTCTCCAGCATTCTCAGGTTTGGACTTCCGCATAACATTCGCGTTCGCATAACGTTCATTGTTCTCATTGTGACGATGTTGTTTTCCCGGGTGCCGCACAAACGGCTGCACCAATCGCTGCACGGCTCCACCGATCGAACTCGGTGACCCCGGACAAAGACATTTTATAAGGACACGGGTTGAATCCCTGCTTGAGAGAATTCTAACCCATTTCAACTGAAGGAAACATGTATCGGGAGTACATACGACATAGCAATTGTGAACATGATTATCGATCACGATTCACGATCACGATCATCACGATCATAGTGTATCGATCACTGTGGGACATTTGCTGAATTATAGTAAGATACTGTTTAGATTTTGATGATTTGCGTGTGATATGATTTAACGTCCGTCGATCTCCATCTCCATCGATCGCTAACACGCCTATGTTATTTGTATGTGATACTCCATCGATCGCTAACAGATCGCTGTCTCCATCGATCTTGCCAAGGCCGTAACAGCCATCGGCTCAAAATCCTTTTAACTGTTGATTTGGTACAGTTACACGTATCGGGAATTTGGTACACGTATCGGGAGTACATACGACATAGCGATTGTGAACACGATTATTGATCACGATTCAATCACGATGTTTCTATACATGAACGTACCGTTTGTTTGCAAAACAGGTACGTTTTTCATGGAAGTCCTTCACGAACTTGCTGTCCATGTCTGACGTGTGACTGAAAGTGCTACAGGAATGTGGAATTTATTGGTTTCATGCTTTAGCATTCACCGTATCTGCATTGCCTGTTTGCTTCTGGACTCCCACCCGTATGTAGCATCCACACACACGGCACGTGCACAGCACACACACGTAACATCCATACACGTGATTGTGTGGATGTGTGGAATGTGGGACATTTGGTGAATTATAGTAAGATACTGTTTAGATTTTGATGATTTGCGTGTGATATGATTTAACGGATGCTTATATGAATCGTTTAAAATAAAAAAAGCCTTCAATTTCTGATATTTTACCTTTTCATTTGGGGCTCACAATTGAAGCCCCGCCCGTAGGGTGGGTACCGTTGCTAGTTATGTTAATTCTCTTGTACGTCATTCCCTCTGTGATCATCCATTTGCCCCGTATGGCAACACACCAATCGACATTAGTTAGCCCCCTTAGCGCACACATTAATAAAAACTTTCCTCTCACAATAAGACTTACCGGAAGAACAGACAGGAAGCGGCCGCGCATTACGCCGGCAGGGCAAGGAAACATCGAACAGGCAGGCCGAGAGCCATGCCAAGAAGCTTCCCCGTGATTGGTGGAAGGAAGGTGAAGGAAGCGAGACACTGATTGGCCACCGACCGATGGGATGACACCAAGAGCGCGAAGCGCTTGGCCAATGGGAGTGGAGGACACGAGAGGCGAGCAGGAGGCGACGCACTGGTTGGAGAAGGAGGAGAGCTGATGTCACGAGACGGCCGGTAAAACGTCTGGCAGGTGGACATGTTCTCTCTCGGTTTTCGATCCCTTTGTGGCTGGACGTTCTCTTCAATTTGGACGCTCCTCCCTTCTTCTCCTGTTGCCTTTGTGCATTCCTCTGCCATCGAGTCTCTCATCTTGGTTCCGGACAAGCGAGCAATTCCACGTGGACGGAGCCAGGCACGGCCGGAGGAGCGAGCTGCACGCAACCATTTGAGTCGCGCGGAAGGCCTGTGGCACGCAAGCAGACGAGACCGGGACGAGCGGGTGGCTCGGTGGGCCTAGTGGAGCGCAAACAAGGATGCATGGAGGCCTGGTGAATGGGGGCGTGGCGAGGCCGGCTTCGCGCCAACCGGAGCTGCGTTGGACGACGGTGCTCAAGCCTGACGATTCTTGACTGCAGACAGAGATAAGCACACCACACAGAACACAACGGTTTCTTTGATTAATTCTTCCCCTGTGCTTGTTTTTGAAGTGAGGTGTGTGGGATCCCAACTTCGGACATTTAATTACCGGGGCGTTCTTTGTTCTCGGGTTCCGTAAAAAAAATATCCCTTTTGTACATAAATTCCGTTACGTGTGATTTATTCATTTGCAGGGTTGAAGACTGCGCGGGACCGACAGGTAAATCTCCCACTTCTTCTTCCTCTATCTTTCCTCCCCCGTGCATATATATATATTTGGGAGAAAAGAAGGCGGGAGAAAAGAGGAATGAAGGAGTAAAGGTGAGCAGAGAGTCTTGATTTTGGCAGTTTAACCATAAGAGGGTTGCAGGTTGATCTTGTGCGACCTGTAGGAATATTTGGGGGACAGAGCACAGACAGAGCTAGAGGAGCTAGGCCCGAGAGGAGTCGTTAAAAGACAGAAAGACCACCAACCTGCCTGCGGTGAGCAGTGATCTATGCAACAATTATATTAGAGAATGTAAATTTATGACGTCATCGCTCACGTGGTGTGGCAGCCATATTGGATCAAAGCAAAAAAATGTTCAAAAACAGAAGAGTTGGCCCGCAATAAGTTGACTGCGTGGGGTAAGTATTCAATGAATACCATCTAGTTGATGATGTAATTAATTATGGCAGCAGCAGAATGAATTTGGAAGTGTACAGAAACATTTTCTCTGCTTATGCACAAGAAAATGCCTCCAAGCTCATTGGGCAGTGCTTCACCATGCAACAGGACAATGACCCAAACCCCAAACTACAGTGCATTTATACATATATATATATATATATATATACACAGACTTGGCATTTAATATGGAATATACATTTTTTCTTGACTTGGGTTTACTTTCTGAACTCAGTATATCAATCTGGTGAGTTTCTTTTAACCTTCGGTGATGTCTTTGTTGAAAGAACCATGTCACTGATTGTCTTTCGCAGCAAGAAGTCAATAACAGGATTATATCACAGGTGGCGTGACAAAATGTAAGGACAGGTACATTTGACGATTGGCTTCACAATCAGGTATATAAGGGTTGTTGCGTTCTGTATTAGTGGAAAACAACTGCTGCACGACTACAAAAGTTATTGCCGCTTCCTCTGGAGATGGTCCGTCAACTTGACAATGCTGTTTGTCATGGAGTGGTGGCTTTACGAATTCTGGCATGAAACAGAGTGCTATTGCTCGGCAGTATGGCATCACTCAAGGTCAGGTGTCAAAGATCCTGAAACGAAATGCTCAGAGGTGTGTCCCTACTCCAATACCGAGGCCAGGACGTCCACGCAGAACCACAAGGAGAGATGATCGACAGCTGCACCAGTTAGTCTCCAATGGCCGTACCAAGTCAGCTAATCGGCATAGGGCTGAGTGGCAGCAACTGACAAATGTGCCTTTATCCAGAAGGCTAGTCAACCAATGACTGGTTCAAGCAGGCTATCATGCCAGGCGTCTGCTGAGAAAGCCACGCCTGACCAGACAACACAGCCAGCGCCGATTGCAGTGGGCCAGAGAGCACCGTCAATGGCAGCCAGGACACTGGAATCACGTGACCTTCAGTGACGAGTCTAGATTTCTGGTCTATCGTCAAGATGGCCGCGTCCGAGTGCGCAGACAAATGCATGAAGCCCACAACGAAGATTGTATAATGCCAAGAGTCCAAGCTGGAGGTGGTGGGGGTGACCGTTTGGGCTGCTTTTCATGCAGGGGGCAAAACTGACCTGGTTGTTCTGAATGGAAACCTGAACCAGTTCAAGTACAGGGTCATTCTGGAAGAAACATTGCTTCCATTTGCTCGTGCAGCCTTTCGAGGAAACTTTGTCTTCCAAGATGACAATGCACGGCCTCATCGTGCTCGCATGGTCCAACACTTTCTTGCTGACCGTGGTGGAGAGCATATGGAGTGGCCTGCCATGACCCCGGATATGAATCCAATAGAGAACTTGTGTTCAGAATTAACGCATCAAATCGACCACTTGGACCAGCAGCCGACCTCTGTGCGTGAATTGCAGCAGACTATTGTCACTGCATGGCAAGCGATTCCTGTCCAAACCTTGGCAAATCTCGTGAACAGCATGCCTCAACGTGTATGTGCTCTCCTGAATGCTCGTGGGGGTTACACGAAGTACTGAACTGTAATTTTACTGTCCGTAATCCCAGTCGTAATTTAACTTTTCTTTTTGTTAAAAAATTTTTTGGCTAATGTGCAAAATAAAGAGATACTTCTGGAAAACGCACAGAAGTTTAACACAGTACTGTCCATGAATTGAGTTCGATATCAGTTTACATCACTTCCAAGGATCAATTTATTTGTTTCAAAATGTCAAATGTGGTTTTTGTTTCTTTTAAAGATCACATTAACAAAATCTAGAATAATTTCAACATAATTCCAATGAACTTTTGGTTCTAAGTCATCTTGAAAAGTAAGTTTACCCCCCAAAAAAAATATTCCATATTAAATGCCAAGTCTGTAAATATATGTATATATATATATATATATATATATATATATATATACATATAAACACTACATATATATATATATATATATATATACACACACGACATATATATATATATATATATATATATATATATATATATATATATATATATATATATATATATATATATATATATATATATATATATGTATATATATATACACTATATATATTGTTACGGAACCCGACGTCGGCCTCGGTTCCCGTTATCGAGGGGGGATTAAGCCCCTCGTCTGTGACTGACCGACGTGGTCCCGGGGGTATGACGCCACGCCCGGTCGGCGCTGGGTAGGGTTTTAGGCCCACAAGTCCTATGACCTAAATACCAGCGCTTCCCGGTACGTGAAGGGAACACCCCCCGCTCACAGCCGCAGCGTAATGGATGTTGCGCCGAGCGAAGCGAACTGCGGCGTGAGCCGTTTACCAAGACTAGACCCGATTCCTTAAACATTGGCCAAATCGTGCCACCGGTATTCAATTGGGAAATCACCAAAACGACAAGGATGTGAAGAAGAGGAAGACGAAGGCAAAAGGGTTGGAAATGCTACTATATTTATGACTATTATTTACACAATGAAAGGAACCAAGGAGAAGGAAGGATAATAAAGTAAAAACAGAAGAAGAAGAAGCGGACACAGTGCACCTAAGCTTACCTATGCAGTCTTGATTAATACCCCAGGACAAGACACACAAAACAGACTATGAGCAAACTCACACGAATGGGGAAATTGCAGGCAGGAATGAAAGGACTGGAAGGAGAGGAACGCTGCACTCGAACCGGAGCACGGTCGGCCCGGGAGTCAGCAGCCGCCGCCCTTCCTCGATCGGCACGTTCAGCAGCCGCCGTCAACGCCCTAGCTGCGGTTGTGCGGGCTGCCGCGATACGAGCACCCTGGCGGAGTCAAAGCTGCGTGGCTCCAAGCTGGTGGTGGTGGATTTCAAGGCTGATGCTCATCTGCCACTTCTCTGGCTCATCTCAGGATGCGTCTCCCGTCTCTCTCTGAAGCTCGTCTCGACTCATCTCTTGTGCATCTCCCGTGGGTTATATATAGCCCCACCCTCTAACTTTTTTGATCCTCCCCGATCGTTCTTTCTCCGCCCGCTCAAGCCAAACCCCTTTGGCTGGGTTGGTTGAGCGGGGCCGCCTCACTCCTCCTTTCTATGATGAGGTGGAGACACGCCTTTCTTCTCCGAGCCGGAGCACTTGGCAATGGCGGCGAATGCAGTTGGAAATGGAGGCTTTGGGAATGGGGCTTTGGGAATGAAAGGGGATCTACCTTATTTCATTTGGTGCAATGGAGAATGTCAACTAGTGGGAACAGAGCCTTAACCTACATAGAATAAGGAGATAACTGTAAAAGAAGGATATATGATTGGCTACGTGTGATATATGAAATAACTAGGAGGACGCCCTTTGATCTTTTACACTTGGAGGTATTTACAACAATTCATTACATTTTACAGAGGGTGATATTTACACAACAATTTACACAACAATTTCTCAAAATCACAACAATATAAATACAGACACGTGAAAAAGTAAGGACACCCCATGTAAAGTTTTGACTCTTTCAACATATTTCAACATACAGCTATTTGATCTGCATTTCAACAATATTGACAAATAAAGGTGATATAATATAACAAATATCATGAAACATTTACATTTTGTAGTCCATTGTATAATTTAAATAAACATAAATGCAAATTTCGCATGTGGAAAAAGTAAGTACACCCCGACATTTATCACGACTTCAAATACCTAAAATTAGAATCAGGTGCACCAGCTCAGGTGCAAATGATTAGAACATCGTTAGAGAGGATCTTGGAGGAACCTGTCTTATTTAAACCTCAGACATTTAGTTTGGTTTGCTCTTTGTGGTTGAATTGTGCGACGTCACCATGCCCAAATCAAAAGAGCTCTCTGAGGCCTTCAGAAAGAAGGTTATAGATGCCTACGAGTCTGGGAAGGGATTTAAAAAGATCTCCAAACAATTTGAAATCAATCATTCGACTGTCGGGAAGATCATCTACAAGTGGAGAAGATTCCAAACAACTGCCAACTTGTTCCGGCCAAGCCGCCCCAGCAAGTTCAGCCCGAGAGCACACCGCAAGATGCTGAAAGAAGTCTCAAAGAACCCCAGAATGTCATCACGGGACCTACAGGTAGCTCTTGCCACTGTTGATGTCAAAGTGCAGGAGTCTACCATTTGAAAGAGGCTGCAAAATTTGATCTACATGGGAGGTGTGCCAGGAGGAATCCTTTGCTGTCCAGAAAGAACACCAGGGCAAGACCAAAGTTTGCCAATGAACACCTCGGCAAAGACCAGCACTTCTGGAACAATGTGCACTGGACAGATGAGTCAAAGGTAGAGCTATTTGGCCACAGCACCAGAAAACATGTTTGGTGAAAACCAAAGACAGCATTTGACCACAAGAACCTGATACCAACTATAAAGCATGGTGGGGGAAATATTATGTTTGGGGCAGCTTTGCTGGCTGCATCAGGGCCTGGGCAGCTCACCATCATAGAATCCACTATGAATTCTTCATTGTACCAGAGGGTGCTTGAGGATAATGTGAGGCCATCTGTCGGAAAGTTGAAGCGAAACTGAAGGTGGACCTTGCAACATGACAATGACCCTAAACATACCAGTAAATCCACCAAGGAATGGCTGAAAAGAAAGAAATGGAGGGTTCTGGAATGGCCAAGTCAAAGCCCGGATCTAAATCCCCTTGAGATGTAGTGGGGAGATTTTAAACGGGCTGTGCATGCAAGAAACCCCTCAAACATCGCACAGCTGAAAGAATTCTGAATGGAGGAGTGGGCAAAATTTTCTCCCAGTCGATGTCAGAGACTGGTAGACAGTTATAAGAAATGCCTACTTGAGGTTGTTTCTGCCAAAGGGGGCAATACCACCTATTAGAGCCAAGGGTGTACTTACTTTTTCCACATGCGAAATTTGCATTTATGTTTATTTAAATTATACAATGGACTACAAAATGTAAATGTTTCATGATATTTGTTATATTATATCACCTTTATCGATCAATATTGTTGAAATGAAGATCAAATAGCTGTATGTTGAAATAGTCAAAACTTTACATGGGGTGTACTTACTTTTTCACGTGACTGTATATTATATTATACACTACATGATCAAAAGTATACGGACACCCCTTCTAATTATTGGATTCGGCTGTTTCAGCCACACCCATTGCTGACAGGTATATATATAATCAAACACACAGCCATGCAATATCCATAGACAAACATTGGCAGTAGAATGGGACGTACTGAAGAGCTCGGTGACTTTCAACGTGGCACCGTCATAGCATGCCACCTTTCTTCCAAGTCAGCTCATCAAATTTCTGCCCTGCTCGAGCTGCCCGGGTCAACTGTAAGTGCTGTTATTGCGAAGTGGAAACGTCTAGGAGCAACTATAGCTCAGTCGCGAAGTGGGAGGCCACACAAGCTCACAGAACAGGACTGCTGAGTGCTGAAGCGCATAGCGCGTAAATATCGTCTGTCCTCGGTTGCAAACTAACTACCGAGTTCCAAACTGCCTCTGGAAGCAACGTCAGCATAACATCTGTTTGTCCGGAGCTTTATGAAATGGGTTTTCATGGCCGTAGCCTAGTCAAAAAATCTGAAAATGTGCCTTTATAGAATGATTGAGGCATTTTTGAGTAAAAGCAAGCAAACCACTTTTTCTGGGGTAGTTTTTCATGCTGAATATGAATCTGTTGTTTGCCAAGCCCAAAAATGCGTAATTAGGTCACTAATCAAGGTCAAAGGTCAATGAGTGCAAAATTCAAAATTTTTGAAAAAATGCTTTATTTTACATCCCCTATCTGTACATTTCAATTATTTTACAATATTTTGTCTAGTAAGGTTGCTAAAGCTTTTCAAAATCTTATTTTTAAAGGAAAACGTGAGGACACATCTATGCTCATTTGCCTTTATCTCTGTAAGGGGCGACAATTAGTTTTTGCGTAATTTGCTTGCAGTTTAACCTCTAAATGCACAATGGGGCAGAGTTTTTATGCTCCTATTGATGGTCTAGAGATAGATTTTATAAAGACAGAATCTAAATGTCACCGGTAAACAACATAGGTCAAAGGTCAATGAGTGCGAAAGTCTTGCAATGACGTAACAGTTACTTGCACTTGAAACCATCCCTTTCACTCAACAGTGAAAGTGGCTTCATCTTTCTGACCCCAATGCATTTGCCATGTTTGTCAAATCATTTCCATTCAGACAGAGCAGGGTGTTCTTCAATAGACCCTTAATGATGAAGAATGAATCTAATAGCCTAGCATAAGCCATCTAGTTCGTACCCTAGGCATCAGGCATTAAACATTTCAGGAGTACAGGTAAGGGTCTTTTTAAGATTGTTAAAAAATGAAATATAAAATCAAATGAAAGTAAAGGAATGCATTCTTCTTTGGTGAGATACATGTACATACAAATGTGTAATGTATGCTTGACATCTCACATCATAGGCAGGCCTACATACATGTACATTTACCTAACAGTAGCAAAAATACAGGCAGGGCATGGGCATTGACGATGAGTGCCTAATGCATCTACCACTAATGAATTAGTGATATCGGTTAGATGTTTTGTCTTGAAGAAGCTTTACTTTGTGTCTTTGAGAATAAGATTAAAACCCGGGCCAACACTGCCTGCGCTTATTCGATCATTTAAGGGCTGTTGCAGTATATCATACAACGTTGTAGTTTTCATGGTCAGAACATGCGTGCCTGGTGCTTAGTTTGGTTTCTGTTTCTCCCCTCAGGCCAACCATGGAACCTATTGCCAGCCTCAAGCGACAGCGTGAGGATGTGTCGTTTGAACTTTGTATCATTTGTCAGGGAACTAGCCAGGTCAAAGATACGATTTTCAACCAGACAAACCAGGGTATTGCTGCCATCAGAGAGGCGACCGAGCTCCGATGCAAACTTAGACACTATGAATTTCGATCAGCCGTGGACAGGCTTTCGACTCTCTTTGCAGAGCCTCCAGAAAGTCTCCCCAAACTTAAATGGCATAAGCTATGTTACTCTGCATACACACACAAGGGGAAAATAAATGCTAAGCTAGCCAAGGAACAATCGAAAAACGAAAAAGATCCTGAAAGAAAGAGTGTTTCGGCTGAAGCATGTCCGTTTTTACGCAGTAGTACTACTAAGATGAACTGGACATTGTGTATGTTCTGCCAGAACTTTGACAAGAAGCAGAAGACAAGTCGTGTCACAACCTTCAAAATGAGTAATGAAATTACGGAAAAAGCTAAATTTGTACATAACATCTTAGTCCGTACTGCAAATGAGAATGATTTCATCTCAGCTGAGGCATGTTACCATGTTAACTGTCTTAGTAAATTCTTTAGGGATGTCAAAAGGGCGGAAACTGAAAGCAAATCAGCAGACATGGCGATATCATGGTTGTGTCAAGAGCTGCGTCACTCTGCTGAGAAAGGGCACGTATTTGAACTATCTGCAGTGTTCGAGAGGTACAAAGAGTTAGCCAGTGAGTGCGACGGCACAATTCCTACATCGTATCTTAGTAGACTGGGGACTTTTAAAGAAACTTTGTCGAATTGCATTGGGGACATTTATGAATTTCTTGTGCTAAGAAATTTGGCGCCTTCAGAGAAACAAACTTTGCTTCTTCCACGACATTTCAGTCACATACCTCTTTCAGAAATGGTGTGCGGTCAGAACAGTGCAGACTATATTCCCATATTTAGACAACAGGATGATCATTTTCTGTCTTTAGTGCACGTTGCTCTGCAACTCCGCAGTGATATCATGTCACATCCTGCATTCGAAGGTTGCGATGTAAGCGAAAAAGCAGAGTTGGCAAGTGTACCACCATCTGTACTCATGTTTGTGAATATCTTGCTTGGAGGCCAAAGTAGTGTCGATGCTGAGTTTGACGAAAGTGAGATGTCTGAAACTGGTTGGGTGAAGAAGACAAGGGTCCTTAGCATTGGACAAGACATGGTCTATGGTGTATGTGGAGACAAGAAGGCACCGCCTAAACACGTTGGAATGGGTATGACGCTGCACCAGTCAACTCGATCAAAGAAATTAGTTGAGCTATTCCATAATGCTGGGCACATAATCAGCTATAACCGGGTTCTTAGGTATGACACTGCCATGGCTGAAAACACTCTGAAAGCGCTTGATCAAGAAACTGGGGCAGTTGTTACCAGCAACCTGGTTTCGGGACGATTTGTGCATTTTTCTGGCGACAATATTGACATCAATGACTCTACCCTAGATGGCAAAAATACATTTCACGCTACTCAGTTAGCTGCCTGGCAGAGGGGGCCATCTGCTGAAAGCGGTCTTGGAGACATCAAACCATCCAATACGTCAACGTTGGATATACCAACAGCAGTTCAAAAGATCCAACAACAGCAGTTTCCGACACCATCAAAGAAGGTCACAGAAGATGCTGAAAAGTTCATTTGCCATATCTACAAGGAACCATCTGAGAACTGTAATCAAGCCCGCATTAAACTGTTCAACAAATGCCATGCAACGGAGACCCTACCTCCATCTAGTGATGCAGCAAAGTTCCACATAGAGCGTGCAAACTACCAAAGTTTCATTTGGAGAGAGGCCAGTAATCCAATGACAGATCTGCCACCGCCGACTGATTGTGGATGGAAACTCGTTGATGACAAGTTGTCACCGGTTCTTACAACTTTACCGTCAATTCCAAAGGGATGCCGAGAACTTACTCAGTGTGGTTGCAAGAAAGGTTGCAGTTCTGATAGTTGCTCTTGTCGGAAGTGGGGGAAACAGTTCTGCACTGAGGCCTGCAAGTGCAATGCCAGTGAAACACCATGTCGAAACAGGCCAAAGTAGAGGGGGGGGGGGGGGTCAGAGCTTACACAGTTAAGCTAATTGGCATTCCCCTGGATGGCTCCTCCTTCCAGCCAATCAGTCTGACAGACTGCAATTGATTCAGGATTAATTAAGAATACATGTGATAATGATCAACTGCCTGCACTCCAAACATGTTTGCCATGAAGTGCATTTTGCGCCTTGTGCCATGTAAGTGCACTTTGCGCCTTGTGACCGTTAGCCTTAATTAAGTGACTAATTAGTCAAATATTGACATTTAGTGTAGAAAACAATCCTGCTATTATATAGGACTCAGGTAAACCACTTCACTGATGGTATTTAAGGCAACAATTCAAGTGAATTAAAACAGTATGTCAAAAAACGAAAAGTTGCTTCATTACGGATATATTCACAAAAATCTGATTTTTTCCCTTCACAATTCCCTTTACTTTCATAATTGTGAAAAGCTGTAGTAACCTTACCAGACAAAATACTGTAAAATAATTGAAATGTACAGATAGGTGATGTAAAATAAAACATTTTTTCAAAAATTTTGAATTTTGCACTCATTGACCTTTGACCTTGATTAGTGACCTAATTACGCATTTTTGGGCTTGGCAAACAACAGATTCGTATTCAGCACGAAAAACTACCCCAGAAAAAGTGGTTTGCTTGCTTTTACTCAAAAATGCCTCATGAATTCACGTTTCCCAGAAATTTGACTAGACTACCGAGCAGCCGCACACAAGCCTAAGATCACCATGAGCAATGCCAAGCGTCGGCTGGAGTGGTGTAGAGCTCGCCGCCATTGGATTCTGGAGCAGTGGAAGCGTGTTCTCTGGAGTGATGAATTGCACTTCACCATCTGGCAGTCCAACGGACGAATCTGGGTTTCGCAGATGCCAGGAGAATGCTACCTGCCCGAATGCATCGTGCCAACTGTAATGTTTGGTGGAGGAGGAATAATGGTCTGGGGCTGTTTTTCATGGTTCGGGCTAGGTCCCTAAGTTCCAGTGAAGGTAAATCTTACGCTACAGCATACAATGTCATTCTGGATGATTTTGTGCTTCCAACATTGTGGCAGCAGTTTGGGGAAGGCCCTTTCCTGTTTCAGCATGACAATGCCCCCGTGCATAAAGCGAGGTCCATACAGAAATGGTTTGTCGAGATCGGTATGGAAGAACTCTTTTGCCTGCACAGAGCCCTGACCTCAACCCCATCGAACATCTTTGGGATGAATTGGAACGCCGACTGCGACCCAGGCCTAATCGCCCAACATCAGTGCCCGACCTCACTAGTGCTCTTGTGGCTGAATGGAAGCAAATCCCCGCAGCAATGTTCCAACATCTACTGGAAAGCCTTCCCAGAAGAGTGGAGGCTATTATAGCAGCAAAAAGGGGGATCAACTCCATATTAATGCCCATGATTTTGGAATGAGATGTTTGATGTTTGGGTGTCCACATACTTTTGGTGATGTAGTGTATATATATATATATATATATATATATATATATATATATATATATATAAATAAATAAATAAATATATATATATATATATATATATATATATATAAACTAATTGGGTAATTTAATTACGTGTTGGACAGTAAGAGCTAAGGCCAGAATATTGGGTTCCCGATGAAGAACCTTTGTGGGAGCCTAAGATTCTGGGGAGGCGGCTGTGTTACATGGAAGGGGGGGTATCCATAGCCAGACTGGTAAGTGTAGTATGGTCCATGTGTTTTGACTAGTGGTTAGATGTAACATGGACCTGTCAGGTTAAATCGTTTGTTACACTTGAAGCTTCAGAGGCAGCGTATGTAATTTATAGACAGGGTAGATCTTCATATGCAGGTATGAACACCCCAATAACCAATCCGCTCTCACTTAATCAATTAGGGTGAGAGCTGATTTAGGTGTTAGCTGATTGGTTATTCCCTCCATTCACCTGTGTGAGATCTGGGTGGGTCTTTGTGCTTATATGTACACATGCATAACACATCTATATTGGTTTTTATTTTGAAGCAAAATCTCAAAATGCAGAACATGCAATTTTCAAGTCTAAATGTCTTCCCCCAAAGGTCTAAGACTGATTGTCTTTTGCTGACAATTAGATTCGGCAGACATTTTGACCTCTTCGTACCTCTAATTATTTTGGCTTTTTCTGTCCCGGGCAGAACAAGTTGTGCAGATTAAGGAACTGGATGCAAGGCAGCCAATTATACAACTTCTAGGGAATTGTTAATGTTCTTCAGGCTATTGGCCTTGTAACATCTGTTTTCCGTTCTTTGTCTACCGACAGAGCAATTCCCAGCCGACTGAAGTGGGTTGTGAATTTCCAAAAGAAAGGATTTCAATTCCTCTGTTGATACACTGCAGATATTTCCTTAAATCACAGATAAATATTTTTTAGTAAGAATAAGCATGGTTATAACATTAACAACAAAAAAAATGAGGCACTACCCTTGCCTTCATCAATGAAGATGACAAAATGCGTTGGAGAATGAATGAGCGATTAAACGAAAGAAACATCATGAAGACCCAACTAGTTTCAAGTGACAACACTTGTCTTTGTTGGTGTCTCCAATGTGCTTCATCCTTGGTCTTGGAATTATTTTTGCTATTGATATATTACTTTTACTGAACAATTCCACTCGCTCTGCTTATATGTCTCACCTGTGGCCAGTTGGTATCGTTCATTGTTCTCACCAATAGATCTTTGTGTTTGGTGAAAAAAAAGTTTTTCCAATGGAAATTAGATTTGTCTCTCTGTTTCTTCAGATTTTCCTGCATTCAAAATTTGAGATTGAAAAGCAACTTTTACTGCACACAAATGCGCAAAAACCAACTAAAATGTAGTTGATTCAAATTAAGGCACAAGACTTAAGAACACCTATTTCTCAAAGAAACTCAAAGTTTTAGTCATTGAACTGTCAATTCTGTTCTGTTCCAATCAGCATGCTGTGATTGGAACAGCATGCGGCTCCAATCATCAATGTGGCTCAACAAATCAAACGTCTGTTTCTCCAGTCTCCCAAAAAACAAGAAAGAGGTCACAATGCTATGCAAAGGCATCAGCTACTTCTGGGCCACACTCTCGAGGTCCCTCCATAAATCCATCATTTTTTTTTTTACATTGAGCTTTAATCATTATAGCAACATGCTGAGTAACTATTTCACCTTTTTCACATAGTTACAGCTTTCAGCTCAGCTTTACTGCTGGCGACACCCAACTATCACCGCACTTATCATCATTGAATCTGCTCCATAAAAGTTGAAGTGTGAGCTCGCTCCATAAAATTTGTTAATGGGATGAGCAAGGATGAGTTGACATCATATGATCAAATCAATTCAAAATCTTCCTTTATTCCTTCATTCTGCAGTTGATCTTGGAACGCGAACGCCAGAATAGTCACAGGCATTTTAACAACTATGCTGGGCTGACAGGATGGCACACTCGATGATAGATTAAGATGAAGAAGAAGAACATGTGGAATGTTCCTGATGGAGAGACATGGAAAATGATTTTTTAAATGTTGTTAAAAGCTTTTAATGCTGTAAAACTTCTCCATTTCAGTACCCTCCTCCTCTTTACCTCCGACACACCAATATCCGTCCACACCACCCTTCTACGTGTCCCTTAATTCAGTGTCCCTGCACCTCATGTCACCATTTTTGTTCCCCCCTTTCCCCGCCCCTCCCAACTTCCCTCTCAAATTGTCCTTTCCCATCTTCACCCTCACTCTGCCCCTCCCATCTTGCCCCTCTCAACAGCCCCCTAGTATCTTACACCTTGGTCCACCCTCTCCCAACTTCTACCCTCGCTATCCATGCCCAACTTCCCCTCCACCCCCCCCCCCCTCCTCCCTCCACACCGTCCCTTCCCAGCTTCACCTCCACCCAGCTTCTCTCACACTCCACCCCCTCCCAACTTTCTCCTCCACTGTGCCCATTCTCAGCTTCACACTTACCCGAATCCCTTGCCATGTTCTCCCACCCCCTCTTCATGCCCCTCCGACCTCTCCATGTCCCCCCACACTCCCCTCATTCCCCCACCCTCTCTACAAATTCCCCCACCAATTATTTAAGTCCCCACACCCCCTCTCTACCTTCTTGTACCTTGCCAACAGCAACTCCTCCCCTGTATCCTACTATATGGACCCCAACCATCCAAGGCATCCACTCCAACCTGATAGATTTCTCAATCCAGACCTGTTGCTAATAAACCAGACATTATCTGCTTTACAGAATCCGTCCACCCACAACACATCACTGACCATTTTATGTCTGCCCCTGGCTATTGTCTCCTCCAGTTCGACATTTTTTGAACCCTGTCCCTGTGGCAGAGTTACAGTTTACTTCAAGTACTCCCTTTCTCACTGTCCATGTACTGCTCTTCCATCTCCATATCCCCAGGAGTACCTTTGGCTGTGGCTTTCCCTCCACTCCCACCTCTTGTTTGTCTGTGTGTTGCACCATCTTCCAAACAGTGACAACTCCATCTGCATCTTTCTCAGGGAACATGGACCAACTTTTACGATGAAGATTGAGATGAAGAAGAATATGTGCATTCTTGATGGAGAGACATGGAAAGTGAAGAATGTAAAAATGTTATTAAAAGCTTTTAAAGCAAGCAGCAAATTAATTCAATTAGGAGGTATTGAGGTATGCACACTCGCTTTCAACACGTGGCTCTCTGTCAAAGCCGGAGCGTCCCAAGACAGTGTCTTGGACGCAGTCCTATTTCTAATCTTCGCAAGTCAACATATTTTTTGACTCTCTGGAAAATTGTCACTTTGCTGATGACTCCACCCTCTGACATAACATCCCTCAAACTATAAATATTGTTACGAATTTGGGTAGTGACATATGTAGTAGACATATAGGATAGACAGCTCTGATTCCCTGGTTGGCATTGAGGACCTCCATCCATTGTTGAGACAACAGAAGCAGCATGTCCAGAGTAGAATGACCTGGTCTGAATCCAAATTGATGATCCAAGATCAAGCCATTGGTGAGGAGGAAGGATTTGATGTCAGAAGGATTTGATGATTTGATTTGATTTGGGTTCCCCTATAAACTTTTCCGTCACTGAGAATAGGTACTTTCACTAGTTCTAATATGATATCAAAAATGGTTATTTCCTCGTAATTTTAACGTATATGAAGCTTTACATGTAACTGTGTTTATTTTCATGAGGGTGAATGTCCCCGGCTCCAATTCACAGCTTGATATTGTCACAAACATGGTTTTTTAATACCTAGCTTTCTGAAGCCTGTTGCCTGAAGAAAGGAGCAGCAATATCCTTTTCAGCTATCAAATGAAATTTGCCAAATTGATTTATCCTGTGGAAGTGATCAACCCCACAATTATTGCGGAGGAAGATATGGAAATGGGTAATACAAGAAACTTCCTTGCTATTGCCTAACCACATGCTTCTGCATATACTCCAGCCAAAATGTTGGGCAGCAGAGATGGAGGCATGAAGGGATACATGGGATTGAGAAGGAAACAAAGAGAAAAGGAGAAAGGAAAAAAGAGAGCATTTTCGAAATCAGGCCAGCCAGTCCACCTTGTTGAACTGCCAAAGCATTGGCAGCTCACAGTGGACAGGGAATGAAATGAAGTTTCACCACCAGGAGATATGAATGAAATGGTAGGAAAGGGCCTGAAGAAGTGCGCCTGAAAAAGGGAAGGAACAAGGGGAGGTGGAAGCCTGAAAATGTGGGAAGAGACAGGATGAAAAACCTGAAATTTAAGACATATTCAGAGATACTTTTCATCAAATAACAGTTTTAAGGAAATACTTAAAGGATGAAAGACTATGCTATATTTTTCCCTGTGTGCTCATCATGTGACATGTGTAGATGCCCTGTGCACTGTAGGTATCCATACCTATTCCAGTGTGAATGTTCGGATAATTGCTGCAAAACATGTGAATCTTTTGAATCAGGAAATCTTGGTTTCAAACTATGTTTGTTCAATGAAAACTATAGTTATGAAAAAGATCTGCATTATCTGCTCAAGTTGGATGATTTTCAACATGATTAAAAGAAACTGTTTGCCTAATTTTTGGTTAAAGCTCTTCCGGTGTTTGAAATTTGAAAGGTAACTTGAAGTGCACTTAAATCTGCTCCTGGGATTTCATCTGTAAGACTTGAAGTGAAGTTAAATCCCCATTCCTCACCCCCTACTGAAGTATAAGCATCAAACTCCTCGGCCTTTAGCCATCTAAATATGACTGGTTTTCTTTTTCCGTTGCTAATATACCTCCTGATGTGCAGGGGACGGGGTTTTGCAATCACTTGTGTTTGTGTGTTTGTGTGTTTGTGTGTTTGTGTGTGTCTGTGTCTGTGTCTGTGTCTGTGTCTGTCCGGGCCGTAACTTTTTACCATTTAAGTTTTTACATCAAATTTTCACCAAAGCCTTATTATGAGCATATGGAGAAGGCAAATTAATAATTTGGTCAAAAGATCAAAGATCAGCATCACGTAAAAT
The DNA here is from genome assembly GCF_964187855.1 of Myxine glutinosa. Taxonomy (NCBI): domain Eukaryota; kingdom Metazoa; phylum Chordata; class Myxini; order Myxiniformes; family Myxinidae; genus Myxine; species Myxine glutinosa. Next base: position 77,131,795 of record NC_136263.1, read on the forward strand.
CATCAATTTTTACCCGATTAACCTGAAATTTAAAGAATTTGCATATTGCTTCACTGAATTGGTTCACCAATCAAAAGCTACATGCCGATTATTTTTTAGAACAAAAAATAAAAGGTCAAGGTTGCGTAAAATCACCAATTTTCACCCGATTTACCTGAAATCAGGAATTTTTATTTTATTTTTTTTGTATACAGAATCGAGGCTCATGAAAGAGCTAACATTTATCACAAAGAAAAAATCAAACAGACAAACAAAATATATAAAAAGAGGGAGCGGTAGACAAGATGGGGAAAGAAGGGAAGCACACAAACACAACATTTGAGAGCAGGGACATCGGGAGATGTGTGGGAGGGAGAGGGCTTGGGGGGAGGAGGCGTGGGAGAAGTACAAAACACAAGGACACCAAGGACTTCCAGGAAAGAAGTTGGTATTTCAAAAAGTCTAGGATTTTGGGTGAAATTAGCAGGGGTAGAAAAGATCAAGGTTTTGGATGGGGGAAGATAAGAGATGGTGGTGAACAGCTGTTTTAAAGACCTGGAGGGTGGAGTGGGATTGAAGAGAATGATGGGGTTTGTTCCAGAGGTGGGAGAAAAGAGGAATGAAGGAGTGAAGGTGAGCAGAGAGTCTTGATTTTGGCAGTTTAACCATAAGAGGGTTGCTGGCAGATCTTGTGCGACCTGTAGGAATATTTGGGGGACAGAGCCCAGAGAGAGCTGGGGGGGCAAGGCCGGAGAGGAGTCGGTAGAAGAGGGAAAGACCACCAACCTGCCTGCGGTGAGTAAGTGAAAGGCCCTCGGAGTTAGCTTCATCACGGGAGATTCCAATGATTCTGAACGCTTTGGTGTCAACAGCGTGAAGACGAGCTAGGTGTGAGGCAGGAGCACCAGCCCAGAGGGGAGAGCAGTATTCCATTGAGCTTCGGATGAAAGCCTTGCATGTGGTGAGGAGCTCAGGTGTGCCAAGGAAGGACTTCGCACGACGGAGGATGCCCAGTCGGCGACTGGCTTTGGAGGCCAGCTTGGAAATGTGGTTTTCCCAGGAAAGATCATGGCAGATAGTGAGACCCAAAAGCTTGAGTGACAGAACTTCTTGGAGAGGATTATTCAGAAAGTGGATGGGAGGGTTGTCCAGTCGGTCTTTTTGGAGAGACATAGTAAGAGTGTGAGATTTGTCAGGATTGAAAGACATGTTCCACGTGTTTGCCCAGTCTGTGATTTTGTCCAGGTCTGCAGAGAGTGAGGAGGATGCAAACTGCCGATATGAGGGATGAGGAATGGAGCGACAGAGAGTAGAGTTTGCATATCTGGTCACTGAATTGGTTCACTTTAATCAAAAGGTAGGAGTTGATTGTTTTTTTTAGATCTAAAGCTCAAAGGACAAGGCTGCATAAAATCATAAATTTTCATTTTGTATTTTTTAAAGCTGTTTTCGTTATTGTGAGCATATGGAAGAAAAAGGCATCTGGATACAAACGGACGTGGACAGGCACTTTTTTTTCTTTTCTTTTTGTATACAGAATCGAGGCTCGTGAAAGAGCTCACATTTATCACAAAAAAAATCAAACAGACACACAAAGTATATAATAAGGGGAGCGGTAGACTAGATGGGGAGAGAAGGGGAAGGCTTTGCATTTTCAGATGCTTTCTCATTTTACCTCCACTGCCCTGCTCTATCACCCGACATCTGACATGTCCTTCTCCATATCCCAGTCTTTCCCTTAAAATGTATCTAAGATTGAACATATTGTATACTTGCCTCAGACAGTAAACGTCCTTGGTCAGAGGCTAGCAAATGGGGAGCCTATTGATTATTGCGCAAGGTTTTCCCCACCATTTAGTCTCTTTGGGGAAGAAAAGGATGCATTGCCCACAGCTGCTTCTGATCTGTGAAGAAAAGCTAAGATGAAAGATCATCAGAACTCCAAGTTATTAATCCTTTTGCAGAATAAACACCTTTACAGCCTGACCAACAAAGCACAAGAACAATCAGACATCGCACAATATCCATCCTATACAACATACATGAACCCTGGGTTAACATATATGGCCCTTGTATGTTTTTTTTCGTAAAATATTTCGCATGATAACTGAAAAATGTAAAAAAAACAATGGTGTAGAATAACTTTTAACAGGATGACGTTTGTTTCAATATAATCTACAATCCATCAAGCACAGATACATAGAGCACAATAAAAATAATTGCATGTTTTTTGTCTTCTATTAATACCATGTTTCTGTCTCATCCTATCTAGTTCAACAGCTGCAACGTGTTAACAATTGTGTTACAAATCCTATATTATTGGTATCAGGGATGTTCTATGAATACTTTTATCATCTAAACCTGAACTCTCAATTTACATCATGGCAGGGGTCTCTTGGTTTTTTCTTTTTTTTCACTTCCCATGATTAGTAAACATATTGTTGTGTTCTGCAGAAGGGGACAATATGGCTATAGACAATAGATTAAATCATGTCTGTAGAGCTTCTTCCATGTACTAAGTGTACATTTGGGATTATTCGTTAAAATGCAGCACAAGGCTGCAGCACCATTGGCTGAGTTCATGGCTGTCTCGGTCATACAGAGCCCTCTGCTGGTTCGGGCAGAAATTTGGAATTTGGCCATGAGGCCAGAGATAGCTTGCCTACTCTTCGCGAGGGACACCATGGGATCTCTAATGTCCACCAAGAAATGATGGCACACAGGACGCCCGTTTAACGTCCATTCGAGTGATGGCACACACACCGATGAATCACCCTGCCTGTGAAACAGTTCATCGGATGGGTGACAGTTCATACCTGGGTTGGGATTCAAACCCAGGCTACACAGTTTATAGAGACGAGTGTGCGTACCTCTTGGCCATCCCGTCAGCCCTACTTTTAGGGTAAACAATATGTAAAATGTTCCCCACAAACAAGATGACAGATTATACTTGTACTTGTAGAGATAACTAAGTTATGATGTCCTATCCATTGCACTTCCCTGTAAAACTGGGTGGGGAAAGGTAAAGTTGAGGCAACACATCACATTCTCCCAAACAACAGAGAGAGATAGCTCCTCCTCCACAGCTCTTCATGAGCACGCAGAAGGCAGGGATTGGTGGTTGCCGAGGCTGGGTGATGTGAATGCCTGGGGGAGGAGACTCGTGGAGGGCTTAGGGCTGTGATTGGTGGAACCTCTGGGGTGTACACTGTTGTGGCCTGTGATTGGTAGGCCTCGGGAGCAGTAGACTTGCGGTCTGTGGCAAGCGAGACAGGGCCTGGGTATAAATCCTGACTCCAACAGGAGCCTCCCTCTCTTTGTTCTCTAATGCTTCCTAGTTAAATGTTACATATAGTTCTATAATGATGCATCATTGCTGCTGCACAGTGCAGTATGACATTGTCTTTCAGAACACAAGTTTGCTGGCAAAGGTTGAGCTCTCAATGGTAAAATAATACTTTGTGGCGGACACGAAAGCTCACTGGCGTGATGGCATCATTCTGCGCACTAAGTGGGCGTCGGCCACGCCCGAGGGGTAGGCGTGGCCTCGGGATATACACGGGGCTCGCAGCCCCGAGCTCCTCAGTGCTACAGTAGGGCTCTTTCAATAAAGACTCTTTTGATTTACCGCGTTGTCCGCTTCCTCCTTGGTAAGCAAGTAGCGCGCGTAGCACCGCGCTTCATTTGGTGACCCCGACGTTGGATCAGCCGTCGCTGACCATCCGAACATGCCATAGCAATGGCAAACAACGCGGTCAAGCTCCCCGAGTTCTGGGAGGCCCAATCCGAGCTCTGGTTCGTGCAAGCCGAAGCCCAGTTTCAGCTTCGGCGCATCACGGGCGACGCAACGCGATACTACCACATCGTCGCCGCCCTCGGGCCCAGCACAGCCGCCCGGGTCGTGTCTGTCCTGAGGAACCCGCCGGACGACCACAGGTACGAGGCGATCAAGCGTCTCCTCCTCGCCACGTTCGGCCTCACGGTGGACGCTCGGGCCGACTGCCTCCTGGACCTCCCCGAGCTCGGCGACACGCGACCGTCAGTCCGAATGGACCATATTCTGTCGCTACTGGGTGACGAAACCCCAGATTTTCTATTCCGAGCGCTATTTCGACGCCAGCTGCCGGCACGAGTACGCCTCGCGTTGGCCGGTTCCATGATAACGGAACCCCGAGCTCTCGCTGCCGAGGCCGACAAGTTCTTCGCGGCTTTAGACACGCGGGTGAGTTTCGGTGCGGCCGTCGCGGCTCCGGGGCTGCGGCGGCTGCGGCTGCGCACCCCTACTCCGAGCCCGGAACTGCTGCGGGTGACCACCCCTACTACGCGATGCACCGCGTGGCCGCTGAACCTCCTGCGGGTGACCACCCCTACTCCGAGGGGTGCCTCGTGGCGGCCGCCATGCCACGCCCACCTCCGCCGCCGCGGAAAAAACAGCAAGCCTGGTGCTTGTGTCACACCAGGTTCGGCCACGAGGCTCGGCAGTGTCGCGCGCCGTGCTCATTCGGCAGGTCGGGAAACGCCCGGGCCGGCCCTCGGTAGTGGCACTGAGCGCCGGCCGTTCAAACAGCCTACTGTTCATAACAGACACCTTGTTCGGGTGCCGTTACCTGTGTGACACGGGAGCGCAGGTGAGTGTCGTTCCCGCCGGTACGTCCGACAAGCAGACCGTGGGCCGGGGTCCCGCGCTGCTTGCTGCCAATGGTACGTCCATACGCACATACGGAAAACGCTGCCTCACTCTGCGGTTCGGAGGGCAGGATTTCCAGTGGTTGTTCGTCACTGCCGACGTGCCCATGGCACTGCATGGCGCGGACTTCCTGTGTGCAAATGGCCTGTTGGTGGACGTAAAGCACAGAAGGCTCGTCCAGGCCGAGACGTTCAGCTCGCTCGCTTGCGCGCTGACCGGCTCGTTGAGCAGCTCCCAGAGCGGCTCATTGAGCCGCTCGCCGAGCGGCTTGCTGAGCGGTTCGGTTCTGGCCAGGTTGATCTGTACGCTTCCGGCAGCGGACGAATTCACCCGCCTCCTCGCCGGCTTCCCGGCCCTCACGTGGCCCACCTTCTCGGCGGGGGCCGTCAAGCACGGGGTGGAACACCACATCCCCACCGCCGGGCCACCAGTCTATGCCCGGGCACGCTGCCTCGAGCCGACGAAGCTCGCGGTACCTAAAGCGGAGTTCGCTACGCTGGAGCAGCTCGGCATCGTGCGGCGCTCCGAGAGTGCTTGGGCGTCGCCGCTCCACATCGTGCCAAAGCCCGGCGGGGGATGGCGACCATGCGATGACTACCGGCACCTCAACGACGCCACCACCCCCGACCACTACCCCGTCCCCCACATTCAGGACTTCTCCGCACGGTTGGCGGGCATGTGCTTCTTTTCAAAGGTGGACCTCATACGCGGCTACCATCAGGTCCCCGTCAGGCCGGAGGACATCCCCAAGACGGCCGTCATCACGCCATTCGGACTTTTCGAATTTCTTCGGATGCCCTTCGGGTTGAAGAATGCGGCTCAGGCATTCCAGCAACTAATGGACAGCGTCTTGCGCGACTTGGATTTCGTGTACGTCTACCTGGATGACATCCTCGTCGCCAGCGCGTCCCGCGAAGAGCACCTCCACCATCTCCGCACGCTCTTCGAACGCCTGGGCCAGCATGGCCTCATCGTGAACCCCGACAAGTGCCGGTTCGGCGTCGCCGACATCGACTTTTTGGGGCACCGCATCACCAGGCACGGGGCCGTCCCCATACCGGCCAAGGTGGAGGCGGTGAAGGGTTTTCCGCGCCCCCGCACGATCAAGGGGCTCCAGGAGTTCCTGGGCATGGTAAACTTTTACCATCGGTTCCTGCCCCACATCGCCCAGCTCCTGCGCCCCTTGCGCGAGGCCCTCGGAGGGAAGCCGGGCAAAGGTGATGTTACCTGGACCAAGCAGATGGACGCGGCGTTCGCGGGCGCGAAGCTCGCCTTGGCTAACGCCACCATGCTCGCGCACCCGGCGCCCGATGCACCGATCGCCCTCACCACCGATGCCTCGGACTAAGCGGTGGGCGCGGTGCACGAGCAATGGGTGCGTGGTGCCTGGCAACCGCTGGCATTCTTCAGCCGGCAGCTTCGCCCGCCCGAACGCCGTTATAGTACCTTCGACCGTGAGTTGCTCGGGCTTAACCTGGCGGTCAGGCACTTCCGCCATCTGCTCGAGGGCTGTGCGTTCACGGCCTTCATCGACCACAAGCCACTGGTCTTCGCGATGGGCAAGGTCACCGAGCCGTGGTTGGCCCGGCAGCAGCGTCACCTCTCGGCCGTGTCCGAATATACGACGGACATCCGGCACGTCGCGGGGAAGGACAACCCGGTGGCGGATTGCCTTTCCCGATCCGTCGCCCACACAGTCCACCTCGGCATCAACAATGCCCGGATGGTGGCGGACCAGGCCGCCGACCCCGGCGTCCAGGCGTTGCGGACCGCCGTCACCGAGGTGCCGTTCGACGACGCGCGCATGGCCCTCTTGTGCGACGTCTCCCTCGGGCGGCCTCGCCCCATCGTGCCCGCGGGCTGGCAGCGCCAGGTTTTTGACGCCATCCACGGCCTGTCCCACCCGGGCACAAAGGCCTCCCAGAGGTTGGTCGCCGACAAGTTTGTCTGGCATGGCCTCCGGAAGGCCGTCCGCGGCTGGACCAGGACGTGCCTCGCGTGCCAGCGCGCGAAGGTGCACCGACACACCCAGGCCCCATTGGCCACGTTTACGGTGCCGGAATGTAGGTTCGACCACGTTCACGTGGACCGGGTGGGACCTCTGCCCCCCTCGCGGGGTTTCACCCATGTCCTCACAATGGTGGACCGCACCACCCGGTGGCCGGTGGCCGTGCCTTTGGTGGCGATGACGGCGGCGGACGTCGCGCAGGCATTCATCGCCACCTGGGTCGCCCGGTTCGGCGCCCCCTCGGACATCTCGTCCGACCGCGGCCCCCAGTTCACCTCGGAGCTCTGGGGGGTGGTCGTGCGGGGGCTCGGGGTCCAGCTGCACTGAACCATGGCCTACCACCCCCAGGCCAACGGCCTGTGCGAGCGGTTCCACCGCTCGTTGAAGGCCGCGCTCCGGGCCACCCTCCGCGACGGCGGCTGGGTCGACAGGCTCCCCTGGGTCCTGCTGGGCCTCCGGACGGCGCCCAAGGATGACCTGCGCGCATCCGCGGCAGAGTTGGTCTTCGGACAACCGCTGCGGGTGCCGGGCGAGTTCCTCCCCGACCCCACGGCACCATGGGCGCTGCAGGAGACAGCCCGGACGTTCGGCCCGGTGCCGACGGCGCACCATGGGCACCCACCTATGCACGTCGCCCTCGAGCTTCGCACCGCAGAGTACGTCTTCGTCCGGCACGACGCCCACCGGACACCACTGCGCCCCCCGTACGACGAGCCTTTCCGCGTGCTGGAGACCGGGGTGAAACATTTCACCTTGGACATCGGCGGTACTCCCGACCGTGTCTCATTGGATCGCCTCAAGCCGGCCGACCTCGACGTGGACCACCCACCGCAGGTGGCTTGGCCCCCGCGTCGGGGCCGCCCCCCTGCAGGTGGACCCCCAGCACCGCCCAGCCCCGCCGGCACGCCGCCCCCCGGTCCTGCACCCATCCCGGGTGCAGCAGGAGGCATCCCAGCTGGCATCCCTGCACCCCGGATGACGCCAGTCGCCAGAGGGCGCTTCGGCCGGGTCATCCATTTGCCCCGCAAACTGGCCCTCCAGGTGCGTGGGAATTCTGGGGGGGGGCGTGTGTGGCGGACACGAAAGCTCACTGGCGTGATGGCATCATTCCGCGCACCAAGTGGGCGTCGGCCATGCCCGAGGGGTAGGCGTGGCCTCGGGATATACACGGGGCTCGCAGCCCCGAGCTCCTCAGTGCTACAGTAGGGCTCTTTCAATAAAGACTCTTTTGATTTACCGCGTTGGCCGCTTCCTCCTTGGTAAGCAAGTTGCGCGCGTAGCACCGCGCTTCAACTTGTTTGATATCCATCAGCATTTCATAATGCCCCTGAACATACACTAAATGCTGGGACAAATAGACCTTAAATTTCCTTTGTATGGAGGGGTGAAGATCTTGTCTATTTACATCCACACAAACTACCACCCCACCCCACATGACCTCCACTGTGCAGGAGGAGAGCATGCATCCCTTCCTTCACATAGGCCAACTCACAACTAGAACAGTCTGTATTGCTGTGTTTCCACATGAGAGCGAGACCACTTTAACTGAAACTAACAAGTAAGATGGTTCAGTTAGGAATAGTTAATGGGGTAATAAAGATCATGGATCAGAAATGGCGATGACAAGAGATGGTGCAATGCTTGCTTGAAGTCCTGGAGGGAAGAATGAGACAGAACAGCTTCTGAAATGCAGTTCCATAGACAGAGGTGAGGAATAAAAAAAAGTTGTGGTGTGCAGTCGGCCTCGATTATGGAGGGGGTTACTGGGAATAACGCGTGCATCCGGATGTAGATATGGAGGGTTGGAAGCCTGGAAGAACAGAGACCAGAGGGAGCCATGTTGGAGAATACATGGTAGAAAACAGAGTGACTACTGGCATGTCTGTAATGTAAGAGCAACAGACCTTTTGCTTTGGCCTCATCAGACCTTTTGCTTTGGCCTCATCAGACCTTTTGCTTTGGCCTCATCAGACCTTTTGCTTTGGCCTCATCACACCTTTTGCTTTGGCCTCATCACACCTTTTGCTTTAAGCCTCACGAAATGATTAGATTTTGGTGAAGGTCCGGATCTGGATAATATAATATTTTAAGTGATTCTTCACCATTGAGAGATATAGCCAAAAACGATATAAATCACAATATCTCAAATAGTTATGGACATCAAGTGCATTCAGAAAGTATTCAGACCCCTTCACTTTTTTCACATTTTGTTATGTTGCAGCCTTATGCTGAAATCGTTTAAATTCATTTTTTTCCCTCATCAATCTACACTCAATACCCCATAATGACAAAGAGAAAACAGGATTTTAGAAAGTTTTGTAAATTTTTTTATTTTAAAAACTGAAATATCACATTGA
>NC_136263.1:77749525-77955105 GCF_964187855.1 Myxine glutinosa
GGACCCGAACCAAGTTTTTAAAAACATCTAAAAATTTGGTCAAAAATTTGGAGCGGCCGAAATTTTTATTAACATCCAAATTAAAGTCGTGCCATGGATGATCAAGGCGGTCGGATGCCGGTGGGGGTAGAAGAAGAGTGTTTGGAGGTAACCCAGGACCCCAGGGAGGAAATGGAGGAGGAGAGCAATATGAATGCGGTAGCGGAGATTTCAGGCGCACAAGATGGCGGCCTCGCGCACGAGGTTAGAGGTGCACAAAATGGCGGCGGCTCGCAGGTGGCAACGAGAGCCGAGCCCGCGGTGCCAGTGGGGTGGGACTTGTATTTGCTCATGGAGCAACTGCGAGCGTCTATAGAAATGCAGAGGGTGAGGCAAGGGGTACCAGTGAACAGTTGGGTAACCAAATTGGGAAGTTAGACAGCAAATTGGGGCAGTTAGACAACAAATGTGAGGGGTTAGACAACAACTGTGAGGGATTAAACAGCAAATTGGGAGGAGTAGGAAACAAGTTAGGAAGCAAATTGGAAGGATTCAGAAGCCGATTAGGGGACAAACTGGGGGGCATAATTGGCCAAGCCAAAGAAATTAATGAGAGGTTGGCGAGGGGGCAAGCCGCATATGAGGTAAGGGAAGCCGAGAGGGAGGCTGACTGCAGGTTGAGCGAAGAGGTCGCACGGGTATGCGACGGGGTAACGCGGGTTGAGAAGCGCGGGTTGAGCGAGTCGGAGCAAAGCACAGCCGGGTGGACCGGGGTAGAAATCGCGACCCGGGGTATGGGAAAGCCGGCGACCGCCGAAGTAGAGAAAATTTTAATAAAGCCAGCGGTCGTCGAAGAGAAAGAAATGAACAAATTGGTTGTAGTTGAAATTGGGATTGGAGAGATGGACTTGGTGGAAAAGCACCAGCAGAAGGGAGAAATGGAAAATGTGCAAAGTCCGTGCTCACATCATGATGCTGTACTTGCTAATCCTTATAAAGATTAGCAGGTGCGCATGGAGAGGAGGATCCCAAAGGTGAGACGGGCTGTGTATGGTACGAAAAGGTTTTTCGGAAAAGTGTTTGGCGCGAAAAGAATTTTCGCGTGCTTGGGATCCCAGCGTACCACGGGCATTTGTGGGAGGTCCGTTGGGCGCTGTGTGAGTGGAAATGGAGCGCGTGTAAGAAAAACGTGTGCGTCGGAGAGTGAATGCGACACAGAGTGTAAGAGCGATGCGGAGTGTACGTGCGGTGATGAGAGTGATACGGAGAGTGAGATGGATGAGGAGCGGGTGCGAGGATGCACGCTTGGGATGGACGGCGAGAGTGTGCGAGAACGCACACCTGAGTTGGTTGTGGCGCATGTGCGGGAGGGCCCATCAGAGCGGGTGAGTGGGTGGATGCAAGAGTGCACCCCCATGAGTGGTACGGAGTATGTACCGGCAGAATGTGCGCAAGAAGGTGCGCGAGAGGTGTGGTGTGTTACAGGGAGTGCGGTGGTGGAATGGACGGAGTGTGTGGGATGCATGGGAGGTGCCGAGACGCCGGGTTTTGCGAGTGTGAAAGGGGTTGCGTATGCGTGTGAGCCTGCAATTGAAGCATCGACGTTAAACGGGATAGCGGTTAGACCAACGGTTAGCCGATGCGAGCCCCCGATCCGTGCCGGGCTGTGGGTATTGCGGGAGCCGGCGGGGATCGGTGCTGCGTCGCTTCTCTTCGGAACATCATGCATGATTCGGGCATGGCCCCGCCCTGCACGGTCGAGTCCGGGCCTTGCCGGGCAAGGCGACCGGCCCGGTTCAAGGGCAGGTAGGAAGGGTCGGGACGGCGACCCCTTGTGGTTGCGGCGTTCCGGCCGGGCGAGATTGAGCCATTCGGCCAGAGACCGAAAGGCTTCGCGCCGAGATGGTGCGTGGAATCTCGGCCCGAGCAAACCTCCTCCCCTGAACCGAATGCCGGACGGATTCAACCAGCAGGCGACCAAACCACCCGAATTCATTGCTCGGCTTTGCGAAGCCGAGTTTTAAGGATGTAACGACGCACCGAGGCTCAGATATACCGGACTGTAATGATGATAGTGTTTTGGATCCGAAATTGAAAATAGTGAATTTGATTAGCAAAATTTGATGATTGGCAGATGATTGGTAGAGTGATTGGCAAATTTTTGATTGGCTGAAATTGGATGGGCCAAATTGGTAGTAGAAGATACCCAAAGTGGTGGGATGGCAACTTTGCCATCTCACACAGAGGGGGCAAAGGAGCAATCGTTTTATGGGGTTTATGGCAGTGAAAACTAGCCCGGGAGGGTTAGGATAAAATGATAGGGATCTAGAGAAGATGACCATAGGTAACTGTAAGTTTAAGTAGTGACTTTGGACAGGTAGTGGGGACATAGAGAGGGTAGGTGGATTATAATGACGAGGGAGCGCAATAGTTTAAAGGGGCGACTGGGAAGCGCGAGTTTCAGAGGGGAGTCGTTAGATCAGATGATGCCGAGTGTTTGAGGATCGGAAGTGTATGGAGCAGTGTATGACTGAGTGATGGTGATGTGTGTCGTGTTGACCAAGTGGTCCAGGGAGGAAGCAGGGTGCAGGAAGCACCAGTAGGAGTGATTGCACAGGTGTGCAACTACAGTTGTATGGAATAAATGGTAGGGAGTATGGAGTATGCAATGGATGGTCGTGGAGGGAGTATGGTGGAAACTGTGGAGTGGAGTGGATGGTGGGAAGGTGTGCATGGGGCAAAGGAGGATGGACCCCATCACGAATACCCGGGGAGGGTAGTGTAAGTGTTAGGTAGAGGGTACAGGTAAATTGTGGTTGGATATTGGCATCTGTGGTGCGTGGTGGAAGAATGGTGTTTGGATGGGTGCATTAGTGACGTGGAAATGGCTGGGCGTGTGGCCTGTTAGTATGTGTAGTTGAATGGGCACTCCACCACTGTGAGGATGTCGGCCAGGTGAGGCCGCAGATGGGCTCTGGGAGCCGGTAGAGTTGTGGATGGGGCCCGAGGATCCGGAGGACGGACCCGGGTAGCCCAGTGCCAGAGAGGGCACCGAGTGGGGAGAGCGCCAGAGGGCCTTCCCCAGTAGATAGGTTAGGATAAGGAGCAGGTAAGCTCGGAGGCAACTGCAGTGGTGGAGGTGTGCAGGTGGGTAGACCTGCTGGGAGAGCCACACGACCCAGTCCTGAAATTGTGCAAGGGCACAGGGAGTTGAAGCGGGGGAGTGAGACCCCAAATTGATGAAGCACCACAGTTTGGTCAATGGGAATTTGGTTCTTAAAACCGCATGGGGAGTAAGATTGCCAATGGTTTTGCAGGGAAAGACCCCGTGTAGTGTAAAGTGTGTTAATGTCATTTAGAAGATAGTTGGGATTGAAATCTCCTCGCACCATCCGCATCCACTCACCTGAGGTGACAGAACTCCACACCATGCCAGGTTGTTGTTTTTTTTTTTTTTGTGCAAAAGATTGAAATGTGAGACGCATCATGACGTGGGAGTGACATTGTGCTTTGTTGTTCCATCTCTCCCTCCTTATGAGGATTGATGATGAATTGGGTGATGGCAAATTTGGTTAGAGGGATTGTGGGGGCATGGCCCCTCTGCTGGAACCGGCCATGATGGCCCGAGATCTTGCTGGCGGACCTTGGTAACATGGCACCTATGCCAAACAGGTGAACCACTCATAGTCGGCCCTGTGGGCCATAAATAAAAAGAACAGTGGACACGTTTTGTGCATGTCATTTTATTATGTCCAAATAGGCCGCCAGCAAAGAAGAAAGACAACATCTGGAAGAAGGACAATGGCCAGCAGAGGGAGCCGAAGAGGAAGACCGGCACCAGGGGTTTGTTGGATTTTTTTTATATTGAACTGTGGTGACTGTGCACCGATTGGTGCTTGATGGTGCTTTGGTGCGTTTTGGTGCTTTCTGGTGCGTCGATGCAGCGCAGGCTGTCTTCCCCCCCAAAAGAACAATCACAGGTCCTGGGTTGCGTTTTGTAAATACAAGTAGCGTCATTGTACATAATGCGCCCCCACCGTAAGTGTTTAGTTTGAAGAGAATTCCGCAATTCGGTTAGCTGTGGGCGTAAATCTGTTAGATAGGGTGCAATGCAGCAGTGGGACATACTTATTTGTGTTTTAAAACTGTCACACTCAGGGTCAGGTTAAATGTAGAGGGAACTACACCTACGTGCCACGAGCCTCGATCTTGTATACAAAAAAAAAAAAAAAAAAAAAAAAAAAAAAAGTAATAGGCCCGGGTTGTGCCTAAGAGGAGGAGGGTGCAGTGTTGTGGATTTGAGAATGGTGTTGTGTTTTTTTTATGGTTGTAAGTGTAATGAAGATCGTTGTAAAATATCACCCTCCTTCCTCCATTTTGTGTATAAAGGTCAAAGGTCGTCCCCTTAGTTATTCCATATACAATCACATAGCAAATCATAGATCTCCTTGTTCAGTAGTTATCTCCTTATTATGTGTATTAGATTAAGGCTTTGTCTTCCATTAATTGACACTCCATTGCACCGAATTCAAATAAGGTAGATTCCCTTCGCATGCCCCTTTTGTCATCAATTGCAAACTGCATTGGGCGGGTTCTGCGTACGGTTTTCTGCATTCGCCGCTGCTGCTTTGTGGTTTTCGCCGCAAAACCTCCATTGAACACGCGGTCAGATCGGAGAAGAAGGGGGAGGAGCCACCGAATCCAGGGCGTTGGCCGCCGATCGTCATCACAAGGTGGAGCCAGCGAGCCCCGACCCGCCAATCAGGACCGGTGAGAGACCTGCACGGGCGTGGCGCGGGTTGATCTGGAGGCGCGCTATAAAAGCGCGCGCGGAAGCCTTTGAGGGAGTCGGAGAGAGAGAGAGAGATGCGGCAGATGAGTCCAGAGGAAGGAAGTGACAGAGCCCCACGAGCAGTACCACACAGCTTTGACTCCACCAGGCAGCTTTGACTCCACCAGGCAGCGTTGACTACACCAGGCAGCGTTGGCTCCACCAGGCAGCTTCGACCCGTTACCACGCGTGAACCAGGATCGGTGGCATCGGTGGCCGTCGAGGTCCAGGCCGACGTCCCGTGCGGGATCAAGCCCCAGCCAGCGTCCAGCTGAACCTTCCTCTCTCCTTCCAGTCCTTCGTTCCTGCCTCCATTCCATCCTTCTGTGTACGTGAGTTTGTTCTGTGTGTCTTGTCCTTGGGGTTAAGTAAGACTGTAGTAGGTAAGCTAATTTGCACTGTGTCTCCTTCGATTCTTTCTGTCTTTATTTTCGTATCCTTCCTTCTCCTTGGTTACTTTTGACTTGTACATAATTAGTTAGTAATAAATTATATTTGTTCCTCCTTACTCTGCCTTCTTTCCTTTACATCCATTTCATCCTTGTCTTTTCCCAATTGAATACCTGTGGCACGATTTGGCCAACGTTTCGGAATCGGGTTAGTTTCTGTTAATAGTTCGTGCCGCGGTTGCTAAAACTGCTCGGCAATTAACATCTGTCCGCGGTACGAACGGGGCTGTGCACCTGCCTTTCCGGAGGTAGCTGGGCAGCGTCAGGGACCTCGTTGGTCAGTCAGAGACGAGGGGATTAATCCCCCCTCGGTAAGGGGAACAGAGGCCGACGTTGGGTTCCATAACAATATATATATACATCCAATACGTCAATGTTATCATCCGCGTTATCGTTCTCCAACCTGTAGTTTTGTTGAAAAAACGTAATGTTTCGACCAGCAACCCAGCGTGCACTGGGCTTCCACGAGCCTTTATCAAGAGAAATTCCCTTGTTTACTTCTTCCCAGATATACCTGGGGGAAGGGGTGGGCCTATTCTGTCAACAAATCACCAAGCTTAGTTGTGAGACCTCGTGACCATTTACCCGTGATAGGCTTGTGTTGCAAGTGTTTTGTGCATGTTTGAACGGTGTATTGTGTTTTGTATTCCTTGTTGCTTGTGTTGGTTATGTCCCACTTTGTCCTTGTACTCCTCCCAGCATCGGTGTCTATGTGGTGTATTTATGCATGAGAGGTCTGTATGCCTGTGGTAACACCACAGTCTCCTCTCTCAACGGTCCCATCGTTTGGCCAGTGTGCCATGTCTCCAGCATTCGCCTCCTGGCCCGGTTTGTGGATGCCGGCAGCACATTCACATTGTCCCACAGGGGAACATGGCCCGCCCTTATTCCATGCTTGGCGACAGCAGATCTTTCTGGGTGATTACACGCAAAGGCCTTTTGGTGTTCATTAATGCTCTGGCCTAAGGTTCTTCCCGTCTCGTCTATGTATTCTCCACCTGTCACATGGAATGGTGTATACCACACCTGTGCAGTCATTCTTTTGTCTTTGACCTTGGTCAGTGCATGTCTCAAGGTGTATATAGGTTGGAAGTTAACCCTCGCCCCGACCGGTCTCAAAATCCTGCCAATCCCTTTGGCTACTCGTGGCACATATGGTAGCACGCAGAAGCCCTTAGGTGGTTCCTGTGGCACGTCCTGGGTTCGACCATTTCATTTTTTGGGCAGAGATTGTCTGGGTAGCCATTGGCTTTGAATACACATTTAATATTCTTGATCTCTCTCATTTTGCCGTTCAAGGTGGATGGTGTATTCTTGCCCTTTTTTGTGTATTCACCACAGCTCTTTTGGGGTGCGGTGGATGGCAAGACGTAAAATCGAGGTAACGCTCGGTCTGGGTGGGTTGCCTATACACTGCGGTACTTAAGCTACCATTTGGGTTCCTCCTCACCATGACGTCCAGAAACGGAAGCGAACCACCCTGTTCTTCCTCACAGGTAAATTTGATGGAAGCAAACGTTTCACTGATGCCCTCCTGGATTGTATTAAGTTAACAGCCAGGCTGGGGCAGATGACAAAAGTGTCATCGGCATAGCGGTACCAGACACGTGGCTGTGTTGGGAGGGATGGGATGGTGCGTGTCTCAAGCTCTTCCATCACCATGTTGGCAACCACCGCAGACATCGGGGAGCCCATCGCAGTGTCGTACACCTGTGATTCCAAACCTCCACTAATCTCCACGAATCCAAATCAGACAACTCATACTCATTTACATTAAAATAAAAAAACTCTTCCTCCTTCACCTTCTTCTTCACATATACTAATGCCAAGCCTCTTTAAATACCGTTTCTCATATCGATTAGATTTAGCAAACGCCTGCTATCTTACTATAATTCACCAAATGTCTGTCTGTCCATTCGAAGGTACCGTAAAAACTGCTGAATCGATCGCAAGGATATTTTGGGTGGATAATTGTGGGATCCCCAGGCGTAAAATAGGCTATTTAGTTTCCCCAATTTCAGCTTTAGTCTCCAGCATTCTCACGTTCGGACTCCCGCATCACATTCGCTTTTGCATGACGTTCATTGTGACGTCTTCTTACGTCGAGCAACAGTACCCGCCCTATGGGCCCCGCCCCTATGGGCGGGGCTTCAATTGGGAGGCCCAAATGAAAAGACTAAATATCGGAAATTGAAGGCTTTTTTTCTTTTAAACGATTTACATAACCATCCGTTAAATCTCGATCGGTGCAGCCGTTTGTGCGGCACCCGGGAAAATAACGTCATGCGGGAGCAAGTATCAGCTGGACGTGGCAGTGTGGGAGTCCACGTTTGCACCGATCGCTGCACCGTGTGCCGCAAAAACGACTGCACCGATCGCTGCACGGCTGCATCGATCGGATGTGGCATGAAGGAGGATCTGCACTTCGGCATGGAGGATCAGATCTAACAGATCGCTGTCTCCATCGATCTTGCCAAGGCCGTAACACCTATCGGCTCAAAATCCTTTTAACTGTTGATTTGGTATAGTTACACGTTTCGGGAATTTGGTACACGTATCGGGAGTACATATGACATAGCGATTGTGAACATGATTATCGATCACGATTCACGATCACAATCATCACGATCATAGTGTATCGATCACGATTTGAAACACGATGGAATAATATTTACCGATATGAACAGTAATGTGGCTTTTATTGAAATTCTAAAGATACTGTTTGTAATAAGATGAATCCAAGTCTCAACTTAGGAGATGAGCAGTTTAATGAACAACAGAGCAAGCCACGTCACTCGGCCTCGTATCTCACATCAGGTCTGCCAGCCCCCCGCCCTCCTTCGCATCGGCCACGCCCCCCCCCCCCCCCGCTCACATATTCATATGACATCCCCCTTTCTCCAAAAAATAAATAATAATAATAATAATAATAATAGACAAGTTCATACAGAGCATCAAATGGGCTGGAAACATAAGGAGAGAGAGAAACAAAACAAAAAAGAAAATCACAGTATTACCGGGTGAATTGCAATGCAGTTCAGGAAGGCTATCCACCCACATATTTACATTAGCGAGACCACTATTAATCAAATATCCAGCCTGACAGGCCGTCTGACCGTGCGGCCAGATCGAGTTTGGGGTGCTGGTAGTGTGGTAGGTGCTTGGGTACGTGGAGATGATGGTGGCTCCTCGTCAGCACCAATTTGTCCCTTGGCAATGGCACGGTCAACATCGGTATCGTCGAGGGAAGTCTGGAACATCTCGGGCTCTGGCCGCCTTGGCTGGGTCTGTTGAGCGTGTCGGATGTGGCGGCGATTCCGCCTCAGGATGTTTCCTGTTTCTGTGACGACTTCGTACGACCTTGGCTCCGAGCGGGTGGTGGACAGAATTGCTGGTTCCCAAGTGTGGGACCGCCCAGCCTCCTCGAGAACCCGAACTCGTTGGCCCGGTTGAAGTGGCCCAAGATCGGGGCCAGCCCGGCAGTCAAAGTATTATTTTTGGGTTGCTTGCCGACGTTCAAGTGCCTCTAGGGTTGGTCCCGATTCGGTGCTACGTTTGGCACCTTGGAAGGCAGGTTGGATTTCATTTTCCTCCGATTCAGTATCTCAGCAGGTGATGCGAGGTGGCTGTCGATGGGCGTGGTCCTCAAAATGAGGAGGGCCATGTGTGGGTCAGCACCAGAGAGCTTTGTTTTGTGTAGTGTGTTCTTTATGGTTTGCAATTGGCGTTCTATGAAGCCGTTTGATTGCGGGTAGTGTGGGCTTGAAGTTCGTAGGTTCAAGCTCCAGTCCTCAGCAAAAAAATTTAAGACGCGGCTGCTAAAATGGCCTCCATTGTCGCTCATGAGAGTCTCTGGAATGCCCTGCTCTGAAAATACCAGCCGCAGAATACCAATTACGTCGTTACTCGTTGCCCCTGTTGGAAGTTTTCGAACAATGGGAAACCTGGAGTACACATCTGCGAGCAGGAGGTAGTCATGTCCAACCAGGT
Organism: Myxine glutinosa; assembly: GCF_964187855.1. Lineage (NCBI taxonomy): Eukaryota > Metazoa > Chordata > Myxini > Myxiniformes > Myxinidae > Myxine > Myxine glutinosa. Next base: position 77,758,775 of record NC_136263.1, read on the forward strand.
GGAATAAGTGTGCCGCCATATTTTGCCATGGCCTGGTCGGGATCTCATGTGGGATCATTGGTTCCTGGGACTGCCGACGCTGATGGGTCTGGCAGATGTGGCAGGAGCCAATCCAGTTTTCAATGTCCTCGTTCACCTTGGGCCAGAACACGCAATTGCGTGCCCTGAGCTGGGTTTTGAGAATACCAAAGTGGCCCTCATGTAGCTTCCTGAGGGTTTCCTGTTGTAAACTGGCAGGGATAAGGAGCCGGCCCCCCTTCCACATGACACCATCTTCAACACTCAGCTCATCGCGATAATTCCAGTATGGCCTCAGTTCCCTGGGCAGATCATGGCGCCTTTCCAGCCATCCAGTCATGATGACTCTCCTGAGCATGGTTAGGAGGGCATCCGCATCTGTGGCTTGCTGCAATTGTTGTGTCTTCTATGGCTGAAATGGAGGTGCTCCACTTTCATGTCAAGCTGGATAGTTGGCGCTTGCGTTGGTGCCAGCAAGCGAGACAGTCCATCGGCTAGGAGTATGTCTTTGCCAGCTTTGTACTTGATGCGCGTGTCATACCCCTGAAGCCGCAGTAGCATCCGTTGCAGTCGCGGTGGGGCAGCAGTGAGGTTTTTCAAGCTGATCATTTCCAGGGGCTTGTGGTCACTCTCGACAACGAAGGGCCGACCGTATAGGTAAGTGTGGAAGCGTTCGCACCCAAACACGACGGCTAGCATCTCACGCCAATGTTGGCATACCGTTGCTCCACCTCGGAAAGGCTCTTTGACGCGAAGGCGATGGGCTTCTTATCTTGCATTAGGCAAGCCCCAAGGCCTTTTGTGGAGGCATCGACCTGTAGTATTGTGGATTTGTGTGGGTCAAAGTAGGTTAGGCAGGTCTCCTGGCAGATGGCGTCCTTGACCTTCTGGAAAGCCTGGCTGTGGCTGGCTGTCCATTCTAGTTGCTCTGATTTCACCCGTTCCCGAAGGGGGGCTGTTTGGCCAGACAGGTTTGGTATAAAGGGGCCCATGTACGTAATGATACCAAGTGCCTTGCGAAGTTCACAGAGGTTTTTCGGGTCCGGTAAGCTCTGGATTGCGTCCACTTTTTGTGGGTCTGGGTGGGCACCTTGTTGGACAAAGATGAGACCAAAAAAATGAATCTGTGGCCTTTTTGATGCTGCACTTGTTGCTGTTGAACTGCAGGCCGAATCTGGCAGCTGTTTTCAAGAGGTGGTGAAGGTTTCGGTCATGTTCTTACTCCGTTTTGCCGTAAACGGCAACATCATCAGCAATGCCGATGACACCTGGGCATTGCTCAAGAAGTTGGTCCATCTTGGCTTGGAACACGTCCTGGGACATCCCCAGTCCAAACGGCATTCGCCGGAAGCAGTAACGGCCATATGGCGAGTTGAAGGTCGTGAGCAACTGGGAGGGAGGATCGAGCTTGATTGACCAGTACCCATTTTTGGCATCCAGCTTGGAGAAAACCATTGAGCCTGCAAACTTGTGCGTCAGCTCTTCAAGCGTGGGAGTACGATGGTGGCACCTCTTGATGGCACGGTTCAAGTCCTTCGGGTCCAGGTAGAGCCTACGTTTGCCGTTTGCTTTCCGCACATAGGTGAGGCTACTGACCCAGTCTGTGGGCTCGTCGACCTTCCGTATGATGCCCTGTCTCAGCATTTTTTTTTTTAATTTTTTTTTTTTGTAAACTGAATCGAGGCTCGTGAAAGAGCTAACATGTACTTCACAAACAAATCAACCAGACAAACAAAATATATAAAAAGAGGGAGCGGAAGACAAGATGGGGAGAGAAGGGGAAGCACACAAACACAACATTTGAGAGCAGGGAGATGTGTGGAAGGGAGAGGGCTTGGGGGGAGGAGGCGTGGGAAGGCGGGGGGGGGGGGGGGGGAGGGAGAAGTATAAAACACAAGGACACCAAGGACTTCCAGGACAGAAGTTGGTATTTCAAAAAAGTGGAATTGGGGTGAAATTAGCGGGGGTAGAAAAGATCAAGGTTTTGGATGGGGGAAGATAAGAGATGGTGGTGAACAGCTGTTTTAAAGACCTGGAGGGTGGAGTGGGATTGAAGAGAGTGAGGGAGTTTGTTCCAGAGGTGGGAGAAAAGAGGAATGAAGGAGTGAAGGTGAGCAGAGAGTCTTGATTTTGGCAGTTTGACCATAAGAGGGTTGCAGGCAGATCTTGTGCGACCTGTAGGAATATTTGCGGGACAGAGCCCAGAGAGAGCTGGGGGGACAAGGCCAGAGAGGAGTCGGTAGAAGACGGAAAGACCACCAACATGCCTGCGGTGAGTGAGTGAGAGGCCCTTGGAGTTAGCTTCATCGCGGGAGATTCCAATGATTCTGAATGCTTTGGTTTCAACAGCGTGAAGACGAGCTAGGTGTGAGGCAGGAGCACCAGCCCAGAGGGGAGAGCAGTATTCCATTGAACTGCGGATGAAAGCCTTGTATGTGGTGAGGAGCTCAGGTGTGCCAAGGAAGGACTTCGCACGACGGAGGATGCCCAGTCGGCGACTGGCTTTGGAGGCCAGATTTGAAATGTGGTTTTCCCAGGAAAGATCATGGCAGATAGTGAGACCCAAAAGCTTGAGTGACAGAACTTCTTGGAGAGGATTATTCAGAAAGTGGATGGGAGGGTTGTCCAGTCGGTCTTTTCGGAGAGACATCGTAAGAGTGTGAGTTTTGTCAGGATTGAAAGACATGTTCCACTTGTTTGCCCAGTCTGTGATTTTGTCCAGGTCTGCAGAGAGTGAGGAGGCTGCAGACTGCCAATCTGAGGGATGAAGAATGGAGCGACAGAGAGTAGAGTCATCAGCAAAGAGATACAGAGGATTTTCAAGAGAGTCAGAGAGATCATTGATGAAGACCAGAAAAAGCACAGGGCCCAGAACACTGCCTTGTGGAACTCCAGCCTGAACAGGAAGAGGAGATGAGAGAAACCCATTCAGGGCCACACGTTGACTACGACTAGAGAGGAAGTCCACCACCCATGCGTGGAGATTTCCATGGATACCAAAAGAGGAGAGTTTGGTGAGCAGAGCAGGGTGCCAGACCGTATCGAAGGCACGTGATATGTCAAGGGAGACTGCTCAAATTTCCTGTTTGGCATTGAGGACCTCCATCCATTGTTGAGAAAGCAGAAGCAGCATGTCCAGAGTAGAATGTCCAGGTCTGAAACCAAATTGATGAGCAGAGATCAAGCCATTGGAGAAGAGGAAAGATTTCATATCTGAAGCAATGATGGATTCCATGACTTTGCTGATTATTGGGAGAAGGCTGATTGGTCTGTAGTTGCTGGGATCTGTTTTTGCACCTTTTTTGGGCAAAGCGGTGGTGTTGGCAGATTTCCAAGCAGATGGAAGATGACCTTGAGCAAAAGAGAGGGTGAAGAGAACAGAGAGAGGGAGTGAAAGAGCGGAAGAACAGGATTTTAGGACCCGTGGGCTGATGCCGTCAGGTCCAGTTGCAGAATCCGAGTCGAGGGTTGACAGAAACTTTTCCACCTTGTCAGGAGGAAAGGACACAGAGTCCAGGAGCAGCTGGGTACGACTGGGTACGGTGGGTACAGAGAGGGATGGGTTTGGGACACAAGATTTAGATGCAAACACAGAGTTGAGGCATTCAGCTTTTTCATGTGCGGAGTCAGACGTGTGGCCATTTGAGGTGAGGGAGGGGATGGAGGGGGAACAAACACCAGAAACAGATTTGACCAGACGCCACGAGAATTTGGAAGAGGGAGACAGATAAGAGAGTTCGGTCCTGAGAACGGAGATATATTGTTTCCTGGCTCTCCAGAGGGTGGACACACACTTGTTTCGGGCTTTGTGAAAGGAAATGAGATTTCCTTCCGTTGGATTTGCTTTCCAGGAGACGAAAGCAAGTTGTTTCTGGGCAATAGCCTCACCACAAGATTCCGTGTACCATGGACGGGAGGAAGGGTACGACAACTGAAGACGAGATGGGATAAATCTGTGCATGAGAGAGAGCAATTTACTTTGGAAGAATTCCCAGGATGAGTTGATGTCAGAGGCGGTAGAGATGGGAGACCAGTCCAGATGATTGATGGCTGCTTGAAGACCGTGCCAGTTGGCCTGAGTGAAATGCCAGACTCGTCGACGCTGAGGAGGCTCTCTGAGAATGGTCAGAGAGATGTCCACTTTAACAAGCACATGATCAGAAGAGCCGATTGGAGCAGAAGAAGGGCAGCAGACATTTTCAGGGAAGTTAGTCATAACCAAATCCAGAAGAGAAGATGCTCCGTTGACTGAAATCCGGGTCGGGAAATTGACAGATTTTGTCAGTCCCAGTGAGTCACAGAAGTCCTTTGCTGAAGAGCCATGGCTGGTGAGAAAGGTACCCACACCCAGCCAACTGGCATGGTGACAGTTGAAATCACCACATATGAGGAACAGAGAGTTGGGATGGGTAGATAGAAGTTGGTCCATATTCTCAGACAGCGAGATCTAGATGGAGTCATCACTGTTTGGTGGACGGTACAACACACATATGAACAAAAGGTGGGAGCGAAGGGGAAACCGGAGCCAAAGGTATTCCTGGGGGTGAGGTGGAGAGAGGGCAGTGCAGGGCGAGTGAGGAAGAGAGTTTTTTTATATAAAGATAGCAACCCCACCTCCGGGACGAGGCTCAGGTCTATCATACCGGAGGAGCGAGTAACCTGGGAGAGATACCAAGGAATCAGAGACATCATGAAGGAGGAAAGTTTCTGTTAAGCAGATCACGTCTGGTTTGTCAGAAGCAACCTGTATGGAGAGATCAGACAAGTTTGAGCGAAGGCCCCGGATGTTTGAGGTCCATACTGTTAAGGAAGAGGAAGGGGGAGCATCGGATACAGAACAGGGGGGTGGGGGGGGGGGAGCGGTAGGGTAAGATGTGGAAGAGGAGGAAGAGGTAGGGAGAGCTGTTGAAGGTGTGTCAGAGATTACAGAATAGCTTGGAGAAAGGGAAGAATGGGGCGAACAAAAGGTTTGATGGTGATTGGGAGAGGCGCAGTGAGGTGTTATTTGATGAGGGGGAGGAGCGAGGCAGAAGGTAGCGGGAGATGAAGGTGAAAGTTGGAAGGGGGAAGAAGCGGGGAGGTTGCTTTGGGGAGGAGGTGTGAGAGGGGAGTCTAGGAGGGGAGGAGCGAGGGAGAGTCTCGGAGGGGAGGGGTGTGGGGGGAGATTTGAAAGGAATGGGTGATTGGGAAGATTTGGAGGGGAGGGGCAAGGGGGAAGATTTGAAAGAGATGGGTGATGGGGATGATTTGGAGGGGAGGGGCAAGGGGGTAGATTTAGAGGGGAGGGGTGATGGGGAAGTTTTGGAGGGCAGGGGTGATGGGGAAGTTTTGGAGGGAAGGGGTGATGGGGAAGATTTGGAGGGGAGGGGCAAGGGGGAAGATTTGAAAGGGATGGGTGATGGGGAAGATTTGGAAGGGAGGGGCAAGGGGGGAAATTTGAAAGAGATGGGTGATGGGGAAGATTTGGAGGGGAGGGGCAAAGGGGTAGATTTGGAGGGGAGAGGTGATGGGGAAGTTTTGAAGGGGAGGGGTGATGGGGAAGATTTGGAGTGAAGGGGTGATGGGGAAGTTTTGGAGGGAAGGGGTGATGGGGAAGATTTGGAGGGAAGGGGTGATGGGGAAGATTTGGAGGGGAGGGGTGAGATTGGATTTTGAAAAGTGTACGATTAATGGGAAACGAACATTTATTGCAAAATGAGTTTCTTGAGACATTCGAGTCAAAAATACGTTTGAGGACGCTGAAGGATGGGTGGAGTGCTGGAGAGTTTAGGGAATGAATGAAAGATGCACTATAAGAGATGGAATTTTTTTTTGGAATGAATAGATTTGGTGAGCAAGTCGAAAGCATCCTTTTATAGAAGAAGAAGAAAAAGGTGTTATAGAATATGACAGAATACAGATCTTCAGGGGACAAATTAGACATTTTTTAACAACGTGATCACAAACAACGTGGTCGAAGAATGAACGAACAAATAAGAACGAATAAACGAATAAGAACAGAAGGAAATTTTTTAAATATTTTTTTTGAGGAGATTTTAAAACAGGGAAGTATGGGGTGAAAATACCGGGAAAATCAGAGACCAGAAAGTAATTGCAGCGCGATCGAAGAACCGCTGAGACAAAAACAAAGCCTCAAGCCAAGGTCGGACACGGTAGCCTAGTACTACACTTAGGCCTCAGAATACGCGATACGAAAGACCGACGATTCTGCACACAGGTATGAAAAACCAACACCAAGGATACTATTAAAGACACACCAATAGTTACATACACCGAGGGAAAGATACAGTTTCGACAAAAACACAATTGTGAAAAGTTACTTAACTTCGAAAGCGAGCGCGCATGGACAGCTTTGAAGAGACGAGACCTCCAATCTTGCGCATGCGCAGAAGCAGTGGTAGGAAGGGGCATCGACATTATGTCCAATTCAGACCTTACTTCGTCTATCATCTGGATGGGGCATCGACGTGGTGCGTGTATTACAGGGGGCACATTGGGGTCTACCACGATGCGATACTGGCCTGGGAAGTTTCCAATGTTGTCAAATTGGTCTGGATACGTGCTCAGCAGGTCATCCAACGTGTTAACTGGCTTGTCACCTGTGCAGTTCTCCTTCACCGAGCAGTGCAGGGTGAGGAGTTCAAGGTCCCTACAGGTGGGCAGGCCGAGGATTGCGGGGCCAGCGGCCTTGACTACGAAGAACTCTGCATCGACCCACTGGGTATTTCTTTTCTTGCAGGGGATGACAAGGGTGCCAAATTGCCGAATTTGTGAGTCATTGTAGGCCGTTAGTATTGTCTGGAGTTTCTCCTGAGTATGACCAGGTAGCGGCAGCCCAGAGGAGTCGATCTTGTGAAAAGTTACATTTGTCTGATGGAGGGGCAAGGCAAAACGTTTGTATATCAAGGCAAAACAAGGCAAAACACGAATACATTTGTCTGTATATCCGAAGGGCAAGGTATTTCCCTCTGCCCCAGTATCGACCTTGACTCTCAGGGAGTGAACACCAGCTCGGTCAGGTAGTGAAATGGCCAAGTCTGTGAAAATCTCTCGCCGGGAATCCATGGTCTGGCTGTGGGTTTTGAGGGTGGTGAAGCTCAACGTGTCACAGTCCCTGTCGGGGTCTTCATCTCTCCCCAGGGTGTGGATTGGCTTTCGGGTGAAGGATTTGTGCCCTCTGGTGTCTGGGCGGGTTGTCTGCCGGCCTTGTTCTTGCCTCATTCTTGAGAGACAGACGGCCTTCTCATGGTTTTGCTTTCCGCATGCCTCACAGGTTGAGCCCCATGCTGTGCATCGGTGTCGGGGCTTGGGTGGATGCTGTCTTCCATAGAAACGGCACTCTTTTGGGTGGTACCCAATTGTGTGGACAAAATTGGTTGCCTGTTGGGTCTGGGTAAACTGCTGCATGTGAGTGACAGAGGCCTCATGTGCCCGACTTATTTCCAGGGCTTGGTCCAGCGTGAGAGAGTCATCCTTCGCGAGGAGCACTTTCTGTAGCTCCTGATGCCACGTCCCCGCAATGAGCTGTTCTATTATGCGCTCGTCCGCCTCGGGGGTCTTGAACTTGCATTTCCTCGCTTGCTGGCAACATCTGGAGATGAAATTGTCCATAGTTTCATCTTTGTCCTGCTTAAATCGCTGTAAGCAGAAACGAGCCACACCGTAATTTGCCTGGGGTTTCAGCTCAGCTTCAAAACGCTGCCAAACAATCGCTGGCGTCATGGTGTTAGGCCTTGTCACGGTGTTATTGTGCCGTCGGCGTTCTCAAGGCCCCACGAACTGTGGCGTCGCAGGCCTTCCTCACCTGATAGCAGGAGAATGTGGTCGACTTGTTTGTCACCTGCGACGTCCTTCACATAAAAGTAGAGCTGGGTACGCTTTCTGAATAGCTCGAAGGCTTCACCGAGGTTGTCGCTGGTCCAATCCATGTGCGCAATCATGGGTGCGTCCGCCATTGTGAGCTTGGCTTCAAATCCCTAGATGGGGTTCCAATCGGGTTCGTAGGTTCGCCTTTCGCTGCCACCATGTAATAAGATGAATCCAAGTCTCAACTTAGGAGATGAGCAGTTTAATGAATAGCACAACAAGCCACGTCACTCGGCCTCGTATCTCACATCAGGTCTGCCAGCCCACCGCCCTCCTTCGTATCGGTCACGCCCCCCCGCTCACATATTCATGACACTGTTTCGATTTTGATGATTTGCGTGTGATATGATTCAACGGATCGTTGAAATATGAATCGTTGAAAATAAAAAAAGCCTTAAATTTCTGATATTTTGCCATCGCCATATGCAGATTCGCCACGGACCCACGATCGATGTTTCTCGACGTGAACGTACCTGTTTGTTTGCGAACAGGTACGTTTTTCATGGAAGTCCTTCACGAACTTGCTGTCCATGTCTGACGTGTGACTGAAGATGCTACAGGAATGTGGAATTTATTGGTTTCATGCTTTAGCATTCACCGTATCTGCATTGCCTGTTTGCTTCTGGACTCCCACCCGTGCGTAGCACAGGTATTTCTCTAGAATATTCAAAAAAAATTCTTTCAACATTTCCCTTTTAATATCACCCTGTCAAACATTATTTCCGAATATACACCGCCTCGGAAAGCATCACAAAGCAGGTCGCTCTGCAATCTACTTGCAACACAGGTGTGAAAAGAATAAGAACAAAAAAGTATGTATTCGAAGAATTAACAACAATTCATTTGCATGATGTACAACACAAAATGTACTTAAGTGAATAATGAAATTGTGAAAAACACGTATGAGGGAGGCCTACCTTGGTTGCGTTTTCCTCTTTAACAGATGCATCTTGCGGTCTTTTATTTTTTTAAATGTCGAAATAAATTCGAAAAACCTTCAATGAAAAATCGAGCAGCGGACGAAAACATGTCGACACAGCGAAATATCCACATTGAAATGATTGTTCGTCAGCAATACCCGAGCTATGTGACGTCACAGTCCATTTTATCACGTGGTACATTGTGTGACGTAAGCGTCCTGTACTTCAACATAGAGTAGTTTCAGCACGATCAGAATCTTAGATTCTGAGTCTTAATTATTGCTATTTATTAATATTGAAATAAATGAACCGCTATTTATTTTGGGGAAGAAGAATTGCTTTTCGAGGTGGGTTTAACTTCCTCATTCTATTTCCATCATAATAATACACAGAAATGCCGATTTTAAAATGCTTTCTTGACAGGTGTTATTTCAATTTCACCTCTAAAACCTCCTCTTCCGAACACTCCACCCCTCCCCCTTGCCCTCCCCCCACGCACAATCCTCATGTGACGTCATCGGACTTACGAGTCGCCATGTTTTTGGGTGGGGAGGGGGAGGTCCGGGGGGTGGATGTCACTTGGAGTTGCAAAGTACAGTCGAGTTTTGAGGAAGAATTAGAATTAGTGCAATGTAGGGATCAGAACACAACAGCAGAAAAGGGATAGTTGAGAGAGGGAGTGAAACACCAATAGCAGAGTTGAAGGCCAAGATGGAGGCTGATTTGGACAGACAATGGGTGTGGGGAGGAATGATGGCAGGAGAGGATTCATGAGGTGGACAAGGTAGAGGCTGACTTGGATAATGTGTGTGGAGAGGAATGAGGGGCAGGAGAGAATGCATGAGGTGGACAAGGTCGAGGCTGATTTGGACAATGTGTGTGGGGAGGAATGAGGGGCAGGAGAGAATGCATGAGGTGGACAAGATAGAGGCTGACTTGGACAATGTGTGTGGGGAGGAATGAGTGGCAGGATTCATGATGGGGACAGAATGGGTAAGGGAGCTGGTGAAGGTTTTATTCCTGATATGACAATGGGAACAAATACAGGCCCTAGTTATAGACAAAGAAAGGCAATGTATAATGATGAAACAAAAGCAGAGAATAGTTTTACCGCAGCAGTTTCCCTTCATGGTATATTTGGATTTTGTGATAATGATAAAGTTTTGTATGGTCTTAAAATTCGATTTCAACTACAAAGGAATGATAGATAGATTGCTTTTGGGACTGCTAACGCTTTTGGTGATGATAATAAATTTGTTATTAATGATTTGTGTTGGTATATTAGTGAATATACTCTAATCTTAAAACGGAAGAGATGTTAAATGGAAGACTTAACTCAAAGAAACCGCTAAATGTATCATACTGTAGCGGCTACCGCTGGGTTTACACAATCGCCTTGCACCTACCAAGGACGCGGAGCGATCACCATGCCGGGCTCGTCCAGGACGCCCAGGCAGGCCCGCTCTCAACTTGCCAGGCCTCGTCCGGGACGCCCGGGCATGCCCGGGCACGCCTGGCCATGCCCGCTCTCGACTTGCCAGGCCGCGTCCGGGACGCCCGGGCATGCCCGCCCTCAACTTGCCAGGCCGCGTCCAGGACGCCCGGCCACACCCCCCTCTCGCCTTTCCTGGGCAAACTCTCCGGGATAATGTGTATATATATTGCTGCCCGATAAACGGGCTTTTGGAGAGTACCCGGGTTGTTTTGTTTCAATAAAGAAACTCGGACGAATTCCAGCTTTTTGTCGCGTCCATTCTTCCGATTACGTGGGAGCACAGCTCCTACAATACCTTCAAAAAAGATGTCAACACGTTAAACTGCAACACACTACCTCCACTTGGAATTTAGGTGTTCTTCAAGGAAAGCCACGATACCTATGGCTCATTTTTAAGAAACCAGATGGAGATGAAGGTCCTGATAAGAATAATGCGCTGAGTGATAATGCGAAGGTGAAACAACTTCGGATTTCTCTTGATGACACATTTTACCCGCGAGATAGATTGGAAATTTGATTGGGAAAAAAATGATTATGTGGAAGCCTACATGTCTTACCAAAAGGTGTGTGAAAGCAAGGGTCATCAAGAGCCCATTTTGGATATGACTGCTTTTCAAAAACTTTGTACAATCTACGCAATTGACCTGAGTTCTCAAAAGGAAACTATAAAGTCTAATAGAGTGGATACTTCTCTATACATTGAAAGGGGGGAGAGTGAAGAAGTTGATACATATCGTTTGCTTTTGGAAGAAACAGAATTGCTGATTAATACAGATAATGGTGTTATGATTAATGTCACATCGATTTTTCTAATAAATAAATGAGTGATAAAGTATCAACTGATGTACATGTTAATAAAATCAATCTTGATAAACTATCGTCTTGTATTCAAAATCAAAAGCCTTCTCGTTGTATTATTAATGTTTATACAATTCAAAGAAAAGGAGCAGTAAGAATTGATGTTTTGCTCACAAGAGAGCAGGTGAAAACACTAAATGATACCGGCTCACTTAAATTTAAAATATCAAAACCTATGTTAAAGAAATATTCAATAATAGAGACGAGAGGAGGATTTCTCCCATTTCTAATTCCTTTATTTGCTGGTTTAAGTGCGGCGGGAGCATTGACGGGTGGTATTTTAGCAGCGGTAAAAACTGCTCACGAAAGGAAGGCACAACTAAAAGCTCAAAAAGAATTGGAAAGACAAAACAAGGAGTTGGAGAAATAAATTAGTGGAAGTGGTGTAATTGTAGAGTTTGCTGAAAAGCTTGAAAGACTACCTGATAAAGCGAGATTGTTACGCTATTTATTTTGGTGTTATCGCACAGGCAGGTGTTAAACTAACTAAAAGGGGTAATGGATTATATCTTTCTCATAAATAAATAGATAAATGGTTTAAACAATTTGGAAAGAATATGATACGTCAAATATAGAACTTGCTAAGTATTATAAAAAACTAAAAATTGATAATGTGGTTATTTGCATGAGAGATGAATTAACAAAGTTGTCCAAGAATACAAAGAATATTGTTGCGGATATGAGATTGGCCTCCATCCATATCCGCTTGTAAATATTCCCCTATTTCCTCCATACTTCCCAACTATCCCCCAATCCCCCATTCCCTAGTCCCATTTTCTGTAAACAACACTCTGTAGACCCGACCTCCCCCTATTTCCCCCATTAAATGTCGCATCCAGGTCCACCGCATCTCACGTAGACAACTATTGGACATCTTGCTAGTTATTCTTAGTCTATGTCAGTTAAGGACTCGTTTCCATTAATTCTGACTCTTCGTTGCACCAGAATGTGATTGTATGGCACCGTTAGGAAGTTTAGGACCTCCCAATACCTCCCCGCAGCTCTTCCTCATGGTACAACAACAACAACAACAACAGCGGCGGCGGCGCGGGGAGTGCGCGTCCTCACTCCGGCTTGGTTGGTAGGGGGTGTTGGGAGGGCACCAAGCCTTTCCAACGAGCCGCCATCGACCATGTGCTCGACGGGGTTACCAAGTAGGGGCTCGCTGTCAGCTCCTCGTCAAGGGCGGAGCCCGGTAACCCCCGCACCCAATAGAAGCGGCGGACCGATCCCATCTGGGGCGGAGCCAACGAGCCGAGGGCGTGTCACTCCCCGCTGAGCATGCGCAGGAAGAGGGAGGTGACGTCAGATGCGCCCTCAGCTTGGAGAGAGAAGGACGCCACCTCCGAGCGCTGTGACACCTCCCCGCATCTCTGGACTGGACCGTGCTTGATTCTGTCCCTGAGCCAAGGTGCACCTTGTGCTATCGACTTGCCTGTCCTTCCCTGCCATCAATCCCTGTGTAAGTCAGTCTTGTTCCGTTTGTCTGTGGTCTGTCTGGGCTAGATAAGGTTGTGTCTAAGTGCCTATCTCTTCTGTGTCTTTACCTCATTGCCTTGTAATCTACCCCTTTTCTCCCCCACTAATTATATCCTCCTCCGGAGGTCTTGAGAACTGTACCCCTTGCGTCGTTTCATTTATCCCAGTCGTTGTGTCCTTTCCTTCATTGATTTAGCGTAGCGCGATTTGGCCAACGTTCGAGTGGGATCGGGTGAGTTGGGGGTAATCGGGTAAACTGTGCGAACACGGCGGCCATTCCGCTCGGCCCATCATAACATCTTAAGCCGTGTCCGTAACAATTGGTGTCGAGGAGTGAGATTGGACCCGAAGCGCGCTTAACGCGCTCAAAATTACAAGCAGTGTGAAATTTGTTTTGTTTTAAAATAAAAACCCGAATTTTGAAAGTCGCGCTATGGCAGATCAAGACGGCTGGGTTCCGGTAGAGGAGAGTGAGGCAGGGTCGATCCAGGACCAAATTGAGGGACATGAGGAGAGCGAAGCAGTGAGGGCGGCAGGTTCGCAAAATGGCGTCCTCGCGCACGAGGTTACGGGCGCGCAAAATGGCGCCTCGCAGATGGCTACGGCGGCCGGGCCCGCTGCACAAGTGGGAGGGATTGACATGCAGGCCCTCATTGCGCAGCTACAGGCAGCTGTACAGATGAGTATGGGGAGCCAAATTGAGCGATTGGGTGAGCGATTGGAGGGCCAAATGGGGGTAATGAGGGATGAAGCGAGGGCTCAGAGTGAGCAATTGGGGGTAATGAGGGATGAAGCGAGGGGTACCGGTGAGGGATTAGACAAGAAATTAGAGGGGTTAGACAATGGGATAGAAGGGGTGAAACATGGGTTAATGGGGGTGGAAAATAGAATGGCTGCCCAGGAGAATCAGATAGAGGGAGTGAAAAATGGGTTAGAGGGGTTAGAAAACAGTATGGAAGGCAAATTGAGGGACATGAGGGACCAAGCAGAAAGGGAAGTTTAAAAAATGGGGCAGCAGATAGAGGGGGTCAGAATGGGGGTAGAAACTAAATTGGATGCTCACAGGGAGGAAATGGAGCAGATGAGGGTGGCATCTGGGCAGGAGATGCAAGTGATGGGAGAAGAGATCAGAAGAGGTGTGAGTGAGGAGGTCGGAGGAGTGCGCGAGGAGGTGAGGCACTGTAAGGAGCACATGGAGAAGGAGGTGAGAAAGGGGACTGTAAAATTGCAAGGTGGTATAGAGGAGTTGACGCTGGAAGTGGAACAGCTGACGGAAGGACAAAAAGAACTAACGGAGCAGGTTCAAAGGAACACTGCGGTACTAGGAGGGTTAAGAGCGACACAAAACGACATAAAAAATGACTTGATAGCGACACAGAGGCAATGTCAGATGGTACGTGAGGGCCTGACAACGAGGTTGGACGAGGTGACAGAGGTAATGGAGACGAAGGACCAGCAGGTGAGGACGCACATAGAAACGGTCAAGGTGGCCTTAGAGGACGAGCTTGAGGAGACGCACCGGGAAATAAAAGAGGTGAAGCAGAAATTAGAAGAAGTGGAAGAAGGGGTGAGCGAAATTAAGAAGCGACGGAGAGGGGATAAGAAAGAGATAAAATAGGAGGTAAAAGAATTGGTCCAAAGTCTGTGTTCAGATCGTGATGATGTGCTCATTAACCGGATGAGGGATTCGCAGGTGATGGAGGAGAAGCGAAGAGGAAGAGGACCCGGTGTAAGTGGTGACCAATATGGTCGTGCGTATGATGCGCCAGGTGATTTAATGAGCTTGGGGGTCGAGATGGACCCGGGTGTTCGTGAGAGGCCGTTGGTGAAGTGTGCGACAGGTCTGGTGTGCGAAAAAGGAGGTGTGCGAGAAAGTCCGACTCTGGGGTGTGTGAGGAAAAAGTGTGTGCCAAGGAGTGAGGGTGCTGTCGAGAGTGAGTCGGTCGTAGCGCGTGTGCGAGGGAGCACATGGAAGCGCGTAGTGAGGAGTGTTACGGAGGATGTAAAGGGAGAATGCACGCCTGTGGCGAGTGTTACAGAGGATGTAACGGGAGAGGGTGTGCGAGAAAGATGTGTGACGGACAGGTGCATGGGGAAAGAGTGCGCTGTCAAAAGTAAGGAAGAGTGTACACCTGTGGTGAGTGTTACAGAGGGTGTAACGGGAGAGTGTGCGCGAGAAAGGTGTGTAACGGACAGGTGCATGAGGAAAGAGTGCGCTGTCGAGAGTAAGGGTGAGTGCGCTGTCAAGAGTGGAGGTGAGAGTAGTAAGAGTGACACGGAGCGTGAGTTGGTTGTGACAGGTGAGAAAGGAAGCACACCTGGAATGGTAGAGCGTGTGTGGGAATGCATGCTGGAATTGGTAGTGAAGCACGTGGTTGGGTGTGCGAGTGAAAGCACACCTGTGATTGTCACAGAGGAGGTGACCGAGGAAGGGGCGCGAAGAGGTGTGTTGGTGAGGTGTGCGACCAACGAATGTGTGCCAAAGTGTTCGGTGGTCAGGTGTGTGACCAAGTCTGTGAGCGGAATGAGTGTACCTGGGTGTGTAAGAGAAGGTACAATGACCAAGAGCAGGGAGACGGCTGGATGTGTGAGCAAGGAACGGGCTGCGGGGTGTAAGCATGCAGGTGAGGCATCGACGGTAACCGGGTTAGAGGTTAGAATGACTTATAGCCGAATCGGGCCCTCGGTGCGCGTCGGGCAGCTTCGCGTGCCGCGAGGACCAGCGGGGATCCGAACCACGGCGGTTTCGAAAGAACCGCCGTACGCGATCCACGCTGGACCTCGCTTGGAACGGCCGCGTCCGTGCTCCACCAGGCGGAGCGGGCAGCCCGATAGGAAGGGTCGTCATGGCGACCACTTTTTGTTGAGACATGCCGGCAGGTCGAGATCGGGACATTGGATGGCTCCACACCAAGGTGGTGCATGGGGTCTCGGGCCGGGTAAGCCCCCGTCCCTGCCCCGAATGCGGGACGTATCCAGCCGCTGGCACAAAACAACCTGCATTCATTGCTCGGCTGTACGAAGCCGAGCTTCAGAAGGGAATTGGCGCACCGAGAGGATCTAATACATAGACGGATGATGATAATAGTGATAGTGGTTTTGATCCAAAATTTAGAAAAGTGAATAGAATTGGCAGTAAATAGAAAATTTTTGATTTGTTGAAATTTGATGTGCAAAATTGGTAGTGGGAGATGCCCGATGTGGTGGGATGGCAACTCTGTCATCCCTCACAAACAGGGGGGCAAATGCGCTATAGATTATGGGGTGTATGGCAGTGAAAACTAGCCCGGGTGGGTTAGGATATTGTGTGTAGGGACCTAGAAGATGACATTAGGTAACGTTAAGGTTAGTTAGTGACAATGATACCTGTAGTGGGGACGCAGGTAGATTAGAGTGGATGATAATGACGAGGGAGCGCAATAGTTTAAAGGGACGACTGGGAAGCGCAAGTTTCAGAGGGGAGTAGTTAGATGAGATGATGCTGTGTGAGAACTGGACAGGTGTGTGGAGCAGTGTATGAGTAGTGAGTGTTGTGGATCAGCGCGAATGCGCTTGGGGGAGAGAAGGGTGCAGGCGGCACCAAGTATGAGAGCACAGGTGTGCAAGTACAGGTGTGTGGAATATATGGAGCAGAGAATGAGTGGTGTGGAGAGAGTTGGAGTAAGTGGTACGGAGTGGTGTGCATGGTGCGAAGGTGTGGATGGGGGAAGAGTGGACCCCTTTCACGAGTACCCGGGGCGGGTAGTGTAAGTGTTAGGTAGAGGGTATAGGTAAATTGTGGTTGGATATTGGCATCTGTGGTGCGGTTGCAGAATGGTATTGTGGATGGGTGCGTTAGTGTTGTGGAAATGGCTGGGCGTGTAGCCTGTTAGTGTGTGTAGTTGGTTTGGGCACTCCACCACTGTGAGGATGTCGGCCAGGTGAGGCCGCAGGTGGGCTCTGGGAGCCATTAGTGTCAGTGGGTGCCTGAGGATCCCGGGTGTGGATCGGGCAGCCCGTGCCAGAGAGGGCACTGAGGGGGTGAGAGTGCGAGAGGGCCTTCCCCAGTTAGTTAGGTTAGGGTGAGGAGCAGGTAAGCTCGGGTGGCAACTACAGTAGTGGAGGTGTGCAGGTGGGTAGACCTGCTGGGAGAGCTACACGTCGCAGCCCAGAAATTGTGCAAGGGCACCGGGAGATGAATCGGGGGAGTGAGACCCCAAATTGAGAAGCACCACAGTTTGGTCAATGGGAATTGGTTTTTAGAACCCATAGTGTAAGAGGGCCAATGGATTGGCAGGGAAAGACCCCGGGTAATGTAAAGTTGTTAAAGTCATTTAGGAAATAGTTAGGATTGATGAACCTGTCGCACCATACGCAGCCACTTACCTGAGGTGATGATGATGACTCCACACCTGTGTTCCTTTGTTCTATGTTGCAGGAAAGGATAATTGCTGTGTAGATTTGTGAGACGCATCACGACGTGGATGAGACATTGGGGTGATTCCATCTCTCCCTCCTTAGGAGGGACTGATGATGAGTTGGAGATGGCAAATTTTGATGAGAGTTGGAAATGGCAAATTTGATTGGTTAGGAGGGAGAGAAGACGAATTTGGTTTATGGGAGGAACAGGGAAGACAGTAGGGACGTTTGTTGATGTGTAAAGTAGATGTTTATGGGTAGTGTTGTGTTTTGTGGATACAGTAAGGGGTAAGGGAGGGGCAATGTAGGTTACCTGGTGGGGGGGGGGGGGCGTACGGTAGGAACGTACCTGTCTCACCTGGTTCCCATGTGCCCCCAGTGTGCATTACCTTATATTGCATGCACTTTTGCGCCCTTACCACCTTACTCACTTGTTTTCTTTTGTCTCCCAACTCCGAGGATCTGGCTTTGGGGCAGAGAGAGAGGAGAGAGAGGTGCTGGCTCCGCAGTTGTGGGCCTGTACTTTCGCTGCTTGCTGCCTGGATCGATACACCATATGGACCGCAATTTTTGTGGCCGCCCACAATGGACCGCAGTTCTTTTGCGGTCAAGCACCACCCGTGGATGGACCTCTGGGTCAACGTGGCACCTATGCCATACAGGTGAACCACTTTTAGTTGGCCCCCTGACGGCCACAATTAAGAAATGGACGCGGTTGGCGCCTTTCTTTATTTCTAAAGAAGCCAGAAGGCCAAGGGCACTCCAAGAAGGCAAGACCAGCGGCAGAACATCGGCCGGCTGCGACACCACCGGTGACCATGGACACTTAATTGTGCATTTTTATGAACACTTTATTGGTGCACCGGATGGTGCTGACTGTGTGTATGGGGTGGTGCTTTTGGTGCTTGGACGGGGTGCTCTGCACATTATTAAAGGCCGTAAGGCCACAGGGCACTCGTGGGTTGGTGTATCGATGCTGGCATGCGTGCTCTCTCTCTATGCATAACATCTGCATGTGTTCCTCAAAGAACAGGTCCTGGATCGTAGTGTAAATATCAGTCTTGTGTAAATAATGCTCCCTACCGGCTGTATGTTTAGTTTGAGAATGCTTTCCGCGATTCGGTTATCCTGTGGGTGTGTTTCTGTTAGGAGAAGGGTGCAACGTCGCAGGGGGACATATTTACTCATTTGTGAACATCTGTAAAACTGTCGCACTCAGGGTTGAGTTCATAGTAGAGGGAACTACATCTGAGTGCCACACTAACGTAGGTAAAAATTTATCGGGTCGGGTCGCCCCAAGGTAGAGAAGGGTGCAATGTTGCGGATATGAGATTGGCCTCCATCCATATCCGCTTGTAAATATTCCCCTATTTCCTCCATACTTCCCAACTATCCCCCAATCCCCCATTCCCTAGTCCCATTTTCTGTAAACAACACTCTGCAGACCCGACCTCCCCCTATTTCCCCCATTAAATGTCGCATCCAGGTCCACCGCATCTCACGTAGACAACTATAGGACATCTTGCTAGTTATTCTTAGTCTATGTCAGTTAAGGACTCGTTTCCATTAATTCTGACTCTTCGTTGCACCAGAATGTGATTGTATGGCACCGTTAGGAAGTTTAGGACCTCCCAATACCTCCCCGCAGCTCTTCCTCATGGTACAACAACAACAACAACAACAACAGCGGCGGCGGCGCGGGGAGTGCGCGTCCTCACTCCGGCTTGGTTGGTAGGGGGTGTTGGGAGGGCACCAAGCCTTTCCAACGAGCCGCCATCGACCATGTGCTCGACGGGGTTACCAAGTAGGGGCTCGCTGTCAGCTCCTCGTCAAGGGCGGAGCCCGGTAACCCCCGCACCCAATAGAAGCGGCGGACCGATCCCATCTGGGGCGGAGCCAACGAGCCGAGGGCGTGTCACTCCCCGCTGAGCATGCGCAGGAAGAGGGAGGTGACGTCAGATGCGCCCTCAGCTTGGAGAGAGAAGGACGCCACCTCCGAGCGCTGTGACACCTCCCCGCATCTCTGGACTGGACCGTGCTTGATTCTGTCCCTGAGCCAAGGTGCACCTTGTGCTATCGACTGCCTGTCCTTCCCTGCCATCAATCCCTGTGTAAGTCAGTCTTGTTCCGTTTGTCTGTGGTCTGTCTGGGCTAGATAAGGTTGTGTCTAAGTGCCTATCTCTTCTGTGTCTTTACCTCATTGCCTTGTAATCTACCCCTTTTCTCCCCCACTAATTATATCCTCCTCCGGAGGTCTTGAGAACTGTACCCCTTGCGTCGTTTCATTTATCCCAGTCGTTGTGTCCTTTCCTTCATTGATTTAGCGTAGCGCGATTTGGCCGTTTGAGTGGGATCGGGTGAGTTGGGGGTAATCGGGTAAACTGTGCGAACACGGCGGCCATTCCGCTCGGCCCATCATAACATCTTAAGCCGTGTCCGTAACAATATTATTATGAATTTAGACACACAGAATGGTTCTCTTTGGGTTTGTTTTCATAATAGTCAGGATAAATAATATTTTGTTAGTTATGGTATACCACCACCTGCTGAAGTAATAAAATTCTTCCAGAATGGTGTTTATCAAACATTTCAAGTTCAAGACATTAATTCTAAATGTTGTGGTCAATTATGTTTATATGTATTATTTCAACTCAACAACAATGAAAATTTTTATGATGTCATTTTTAATCTAATATAAATGACTTATGTTGGAAAAGATGCTTCTATCTTTGGAGTATCCCGAGAGTTGGATATTGATTTATCAAATTATGATGCAAAGGCACAGGCTGAATGACAAAAATAGAATATAACAAAAAATATTAACATGAAAAATACTTATAAATTAATCAATTGTCCAAGCCCCACAGATGCGAATGACTTGGTGAGATTCAGTGATTTAACAAAATATTATACAGCACTCTTTATCAAACAAGTAGAATTTACAAGCACAACACCTGGACCTGCAAACCATTCACCTTTCCTGATTAAATTTAACAATCTACTGAACATTGAATTATTTAAAGAAGGCCGCTTAGTTAATATGAGAATAGAAAAATGGGGGTATGTTATGCCTGATTTGGGGTATAATTGGACTTTTTCAATAAACCTACAAGACCTACATGATTTAAATAATTCTCGTATCGAAGAATATCACCCACTTGGTGTGGATAATGAGATATGTGGAAGCATAAATAACAGACAACAAATACACGATTTCAAGATTAGAAAATTATATGATGGCGAAGTGATAGTTTATATGACAAAGACGGAAGGAAATCGGATAAAGATAGAAAGCCGAGGAATACAAACCGATTTAACAATTGGAAGATGGGAAGGTATTACCTGTCATCATATTAATCTCCCCTATAGCCTGGTGTTGGCTTAGCCGTTAGGGTGCCGGCTTGGGATCCTAGGATCCTGGGTTCGAATCCCGGTCGATCGATGAATTAACGCCAGGGGGGTTGACTCAGCCTGTCATCCTTCTGAGGTCGGCAAATTGAGTACCAGCTTGCTGGGATGAATGACCACGGTGTGTACCCCGATTTAGAATAGGTACACCGTATCCCTGCACATCGTAAGAGCGTGACCAAGGGTTGGCATCAGGAAGGGCATCCGGAAGGGCATCCGGCCATAAAAAAAACATTGCCTCAAAAAGGGAACCATGATTGTCATGGGGCCTGCAAGCCTAACCCCCACTCTAGTGGGGAAAAATGGCCTTAAAACTATCATTCATTCATTCATTCATTTTAATCTCCCCTATATTTCAGAAACATGAAATTTTTTTATACATAAATGGAAGGGAAAGGACGACAAAAGAATTATAATTTTTGTATTCAGGGATACCTACAAGAAAAGGGTGCTCGGTATTACATACCTTATGAATTGGAACATATACATGGGAATTTTAAAATTAAGAACTGGCCTTACACTGATATTGCTAAACACAAATGGAGACTTGATTAAAATATTAAATAAAAATGAACTTCTCAAAGTTATGAAATATAAAACTCTTTCAGAAATAATCAACAAATCTTATTGGTATCCCATTATGAGAAAAAATAATCACAGATGCAAGGATATCTCAAAATCCAGATGAATATATGTATAATATTCTATGGGGAGATGGTTCACAGGTAGCAAGGGATGAGGAAGGAGTTGAAGAAGAGAGGGAGAAAAGAGAGAATGAGGAAAGAGAGCAAAGAGAAGAGGAAGAGAGTGAGAAAAAGGAGAGGGAAAAAAGAGAGAAGGAGGAGACGGAGGAAAAATATAAAAAGCTGGGAATCAGTGACATTAATAAAAGATTGAAGGAATAACAGCAAATAAATCAAACTCAACGCACTGAGGAGGAAAATAAAGAAATGAAAAGTCGAATAGAAATATTAGTTTCAAGAATAACTGTTCCATCACTTTCAGGGGCGGAGATTTAAACGAGAAAGTGGGGATTAAGAAGAAGAAGGAAAAGATTATGTGGTTGATGCTGTTGGTGTTATTGACTTTAGTTCGTTTTATTTGTAAATAAATGGAGGAGAGAGTGAAGGCATTCCTAAGGATTCTTTATGTTTTAAAAATCAAGATAGAAATGTATATGTTGAAAACCAAAAAGGTTTTCGTACTCTGTAGGAATTTTTCTCATAAATAAATGAGTTATTGTGTTAAGTGTAAAAAGAAAACTAATACGAAAAATATATCGTATGTTAAAGGTAAAAATAATAGAGTTTATGAAAAGGGGATATGTTTAGTGTGTGGCTCTAAAAAGTGTTAATTCATTTCTCAGCATAAATGTGGGGGAGATATACAAAAAATTTGTCAGAGAGTAAATTTACAACAACTGGAATACCAGGGGAATTACACCTACCAGGGTATTCCTTCTGTGGTACAGGAACAAACTTGGATAAAAGATTAGATGAGGCTGACAATCCCAAACCTTGGTCTAAACCTCTAAATAGGGTTGATGAAGTGTGTATGAAGCATGATATTGCTTATAGGAATACCACTACGTTGACTGAAAAACATAAAGCCGACAGAGAAATGTTGTATAATTTGTCTTTGATGCAAAAATCCAACGCTGAGAGAGAAAGTTGATAGGTTTATCGTGAAAAAATTGATAAGTGCTAAATTGAGGTGGGATTTAGGGTTGGTAATCCAGGTGTTTCACCCTCAAAAAACTATTAAGCTCTGATGATGACATCAAGACTGAGGAGCTTTTGGCCAATGAGTTACATAGACCAGTAATCACAAAGTTTAAAAGAAGGAAGGTTTATTCCAAAGGCACTGACCACATCTGGTCCGCTGAATTAATTGAACTAAATAATGATAAAGGATACAAGTATGCTTTAACCGTTATTGATTTGAGTAGATATGCTTGGGTTGCTCCTATGAAAAACAAAAGGGGTAATACTCATATGTTAGCTTTCAGTGGAATATTTAGTAAGAGTAAAAGAAAACCAAATAAGTTATGGACTGATGAGGGAACAGAGTTCTATAACAAAATATTTATGAAATTTCTTAAGGGGGAGGGTATTCAATTATACAGCACCTTTAATGAAGGGAAGGCAGTTGTTATTGAGCGTTTTTAATCGTACTTTGAAAGAGCGACGACAAAAAAAAAATTCACACAACTCGGTTCTCAACAATGGGTGTATTTAATTCAGGATATTGTTGATAATTACAATAATACAGTTCATTCATATTTAATTCAGGATATTGTCGATAATTACAATAATACAGTTCATTCAATAATACAGGGGTTACATACAGATGTCAACAATAATACAGATAATTACAATAACAATTACAATAATAATACAATAATACATTCAATAATACATTCAATAATACAGGGAGCCTGGTGTTGGCTTAGCGGTTAGGGTGCTGGCTTGGGATCCCAGGATCCTGGGTTCGAATCCCAGTCGATTGCTGAATTCCACACCAGGGTGGTTGACTCAGCCTGTCATCCTTCCGAGGTCGGCAAATTGAGTACCAGTACACTGGTGATTCCGTATGTGTGCACAAAGGTGACCAACAGGGTTGGCGGCAGGAAGAGCATCCGGCTGTAAAACATTGCTTCAAAAAGGGGACCAAGGTGCCCGGAAAAAGGCCAACCCCTGCTCTGTGGGGAAAAATGGCCTCCAAAGGTGGTTCTTGTTTTTTATTCAATAATACAGGGGTGGGGGTTGGATGAGGGGGGGTGATGGGTCATTGGCAGGAGCGCATTTCCCCCTTCTTTTTTCCTTTATTCTCTTTTTGTAATTAATAATTATATAATTGCAGACAAAACGAATATAATTAAAAGCATACAACATTAAAATCTTGTCATTATTTCGCCATTTTTCTTGGGGTAAGAGTCGATATTCAGTTTCCTCCCAGCATGGATTGAAGTCAGCTCCACTGGATCTTTTACCATACAACATTAAAATCTTGTCATTATTATATTGTACACAGAGTCGAGGCTCGTGTAACAGCTAAAGGAATGGGAAGGAGGAAAAATGAAAGATAATGTTAGAGTGCAAATGTGTTTGTACAGTAATAAAGTCATGTACTACAGTAGCTGCAGCGAACACTGAATAGCTGCAGTTCCCTTCATGAGTGACAGATATGATTGACATTGATTGTACGGATCAGGGGGAGACCTCACCTGCTTTGAATTTATACAAATATCTTCACTCAGTATTGTGAAGTTCTCGTCATGATATTTTGAACAACGAAGTGACAGATTGAACAACTTGGTGAAAAAGTGTGCAAATAATTAAATAAATTCCTTTGAGTGTGCATAGTATACCTGTCGTTCTGTCGACTGGTTTTTATTCAAAAAAACTTTGGATCGGCCAACCCAGTGAGTCGAGCTTCGCGCATTCCTGGAGATCTTGCACATGGGATTGACGTACATCGGATCTTCTTGTCCAGCCACCAATATGATGACTTCTTCTTATGCACACACATCAGCAAAAGTTAGTCAAAAACACTCAATTGCACTGTCATCATAATTTCCATCATTATCATGCCTTTCAACAAAATCCTGGAATGAATATTTATCCATCTACATCTCTCTCCTTCTCCCTCGAGCCATGATAAACTGCTTCGTGGAGGGCAGCTCAAGTCACCCCAAGCTGATTGCAGGTGAAGAACACAGTTTAAGCAAAGTTAGGAATAATTTGTAATGTCAGGCAAGAATCTTGGCAACTTACGTTCCAAAAGATATGATGGTTTCCTCAGGTGTTCGGGTGGAGGAGGGAATCTGAACCGCTTCTGAGGGGCCTTTGAAAAAAGACAATAGAAATATGAAAGATTAATGCATTGATATCTTCATCAGTTTGATAACTCTTCATTAGTTTGAAATGCAATGATGGAACAGGTAATCGATGGAAAGGTGAATTCGGTGATTTCATCCAATTGAGGGGAGTTGCAATTCTTGTTATTTATCTTGCATGGCAATGATCAAGCAAAATTATGATTACAATTATCTCTACAATTAATGATATTCTTCTTCCTCAAAGGAAGTATTAACAGCAATGTCTATTAAAAAAATGAAGCACCAAAATTAATTTAAACTTAACATCTTGATGTTGGGGTTCGCTGAGGTTTGCACCCAGTATATTCACACCAACTTCACCAAAGTACTGAAGAGTGCTTACCTGTTGAATGGCAAGCATAGGGATTTCATCCTTAACACTGTGCTGTTTCTGCTGCAGTTGCGAACCTTGGTCACGGTGAGGCCTCTGTTCCTGGAGGAACACATCAACACCATGCAGTTTCTGTTGTTTATGCTGCCGCCAGATATTACATTGAGGATTCTGTTCCTGATGGAACCTCTCAAAACCGTGCTGTGTCTGTTGTTGCTGCTGTTGCAACATGTCATCACCGTGGGGCCTCTGTCCAATTCCAGAACTTTTGGTTACTGCCTGCCTTTGCTTCTTCATTTGTTTTTTGAAGAAGCACCTTTCCTTTTCTTTCAGCAATTGCTTCTCTTTCCAAACCTCATACATTTGCACATTTTGTCCCCCCTCGACAACAATACTTTCTTCTTCCTCCTCTTGACCAATACTTTCTTGTTCTTTCTATTTGGTCACATTGAATTTCTCAAAATATTTTCTGGGTTCCTGATCCGTTACCTTCTCTTCTTTTATTTGACTCATCTCGACTTCCTCTTTCTGCCTTTGATCATCTTCCTCTTTGTGTCTCTGTTCTTCCTCTCTTTCCCTCTGCATTTCTTTTTTCTTTTCGAATTTTCGGTTTTGGTTCTTTCTTTGCGAGTTATGACTGAGGCTTCTGTTCCTGGTGGAGGGAGCCTCTCAAAACCGTGCTGTGTCTGTTGTTGCTGCTGTTGCAACCTGTCGTCATCATGAACAACAACAACAACATGCATTTTAAAGGCCATTTTCCCTGCTAGAGCGGGGGTTAGCCTTGCGGTCCCCATGACAATCTTCTCCATTTTGCCCTATTTTCTGCATCTCTCCTTGTTAACCCCCTTGCCCGCATTTCTTCTTCCACCATCTTTAGCCAAGTCTTTCTCGGTCTTCCCCGTCCTCTACTTCCTTCTGCATTCATTTCCATCACTCTTCTCAACCAGTCACTTTCATCCTTCCTCAACACATGACCAAACCATCTCAACCTGTTCCTCTTCACAGCATCAATCACAGGCTCTATTCCCATCATCTTTCGCAATTCATCATTTGTCTTCCTCTCTCTCAACGATACTCCGCACATCCATCGAACCATTCGCATTTCCACCCTTTCCAACCTTCGTTGCTGCTCTACGTTCATTACCCATGACTCGCTCCCATAAATCATAACACTTCTCACACATGCAGCATACATCTTTCCCTTCAGCTTCAACGACACTCCCCTTCTCATCAGCACGCCACTCAGTTCCCGAAACTTCTTCCATGCACATCTCACTCTGGCAACCGTTGCCGAGTCTGATCCACCTTCTCCATTCAGCATGTCTCCGAGGTAGCAAAATGTTTTTACACCTTCCAGCTTTACGCCGTCTCCAAGATCCAACTCAACATTTCCTCCATCTGCAGCTCCCTCTGTGCACACCTTACATTTGAATGTAGCTGCCACACTGGTTAATGACCCTCTCAGACCACTACATTTTTGATGAACCCACTCAGCGCACATTGTGCATTGAATGGAGTTCACTCCAACACCCTTCCTACACACAGCACAGGGCCACTTCCCAGTTCTTTCCACCTCACCACATGCTTTAGCACTTGCCATCACCTTCGTCTTTCCGATATTCACCTTCAGACCTTTTATCTCCATACATTCCTTCCACTTGTTCATCATTTCCTTCAGTCCATCCATACTTTCCGCAAGCAACACCAGATCATCTGCATCCAACAACTCCCACGGTAAAGCCTCCTTTACGTTCTGAGCCAGCACCTCCATCACAGCTACAAATAGTAGTGGACTTAGTACCGACCCCTGATGCACTCCCACCTTCACCTCAATCTCACCACTGTTCCCGTCCTTCGTCCTTACAGCTGTGCGCGCTCTTTTGTACATTGCCATCACTACTCTGGTCAACCATTCCTCCACTCCTAGCTTCCTCAATGCCCATGTCAATACTTTGCGTGGAACCCTATCGAATGCTTTCTCCAGATCAACAAACCCAAGAAACAACTTCTTCCTCTTCTCCATGTACTTCTCCTGCAACTGCCTCACAATGAAAAGCGCGTCTGACGTTCCTCTTCCTGGCATAAATCCAAACTGCATTTCGTCGATCTTCACTTTCTTCCTTATCCTCCTCTCCAATACCCTTCCCAATACCTTCATTCCATGCTCCAATAACTTTATCGCTCGGTACGAGCCACACTCCAGAGGGTCTCCTTTCCCCTTGTATAGAGGGACGAGGGTACTCAGTTCCCAATTCACTGGAATGCGGCCTTCTTTCACCACCAGATTACAGATCTCTGTCATTCTCTTCACACCCCAACTTCCTGCTGCCTTCCACATATCGCCCACAACTTCCGTCGGCCCTCCCGCTTTTCTACTCTTCATTGCTTTTATCGCTTGCTCAACTTCCTTCTCAGTTATCTTCTCTGCCAGTCCTAAAACTGGGTTACTCTCTATGTTGCCATCCCATTCATTCTCTGTATTCAACAGCATTTCCATATATCTTTTCCATCTTCCTTTAATTCCATCTGGGTCGACAACGATTTGTCCCACTTCATCCTTCAAGCAACTCACCCCCATCACATCACACCTCTCTTTCGCTATCTGCTTTGCAATCCTGAATACTGCTCTCTGACCCTCATCATGGGCCTTCTGTTAAATTCCAACAATTTTGTTTCCTGCCTGCCTGCCTTTGCTTCTTCATTTGGTTTTTGAAGAAGCACTTTTCCTTTTCTTTCAGCAGCTGTTCTTCTTTCTGCTTCAGCAACTGCTTTTCTTTCCAATCATGAGACCACTCATGGGCATTCTGATACCGTTGTTGCTGTCGATTCAGCTTCCAATCAGCATTCTTTTGCACATTTTGTCACCCCTCCACAGCAACACCTTATTCTTCCTCCTCTACAACAACACGTTCTTCTTTCTCTTCTACAACAACACTTTCTTTTCGCTACTCCACTGCAACACTTTCTTCTTCCTCCTCCACCACAACAACACTTTATTTTGTCTGCTCCACTGCAACACTTTCTTCTTCCTTCTCAAATTCCCTGAAGATCAAAAGTCCCTGAGGATCCAAAAGACCCCGAAGACCCAAAACACCCTGAAGACCCTGAAAATCCAAAAGACCCAAAATACACTGAGACTCTAAAGACCCTTAAATAACCCCAAAGACCAAAAATACCCCAAAAGATCCAGTGTATTCAAAAGTCCCTGAAGACCCCAAGGACCCAAAACACCCTTAAAGACCCAGAGCATTCAAAAGTCCCTGAAGACCCAAATGACCCTGAAGACCCAAAGGTCCATGAAGACCCAAAATACCCCGAATATGTAAAATACCCTTAAAGACACGACAGACCATTAAATACACCCAAAGACCCAAAATTCCCTTGAAGATCCAGAGTACTCAAAAGTCTCTGAAGACTCAAATGACCCTGAAGACCCAAAACAGCCAGAAGACCCAAAACAGCCAGGAGACCCAAAACACCCTGAAGAGCTGAAACAAACTAAAGACCCTGAAGAACCTTAAAGACCCAAAATACCCTTAAAGATGTGAAAGACCCTTAAATACCCCAAATACACTAAAAGACCCAGAGGATTCAAAAGTCCCTGCAGACCCAAATGACCCTGAATACCCAAACCACCATGAAGACTCAAAACACCCTCTGGCTCCAGAAGCCCAAAAGACACTGAAGACCCCAAAGACCCAAAACAACCTGAAGAAACTTAAAGATCCAAAATTCCCCAAAGACCCAAAATACCCTTAAAGATGCGAAATACCCTTAAATACCCCAAATACACTTGAAGCTCCAGAGGATTCAAAAGACCCCGAAGACCAAAAAGACCCTAAATACCCAATACACCATGAAGACCCAAAACACCCTCGAGCTCGAGAAGCCCAAAAGACACTGAAGACTCCAAAGACCAAAAATACCCTTAAAGACACTGAAGACCCTTAAATCCAGAGGATTAAAAAGTCCCTGAAGACACAAATGATCCAAAACATCCTGAAGATCTAAAAGACCGCAAAGACCCAAAACACCCTGAAGACACTAAAGATCCTTAAATACCCCAAAAGACCCAAAATACCTTTAAAGACACAGAGGATTCAAAAGTCCCTGAAGACCAAAAATACCCTTAAAGACCCAAAACGTCCTCAAAGACACTGAAGACCCAACATACCCTTAAAGACCCAGAGGATTCAAAAGTCCCCGAAGACCCCAAAAACACAAAAGTCCCGGAAGCACCAAACACCCTGAAGACCCAAAGCACCCTGAATACCAAAAATACCCCAAAGACCCAAAGGACGCTGCAGACGCTTAAAGACCCAAAAGATCCGGAAGATCAAAAACACCGTTAAAGACCCCAAAGAAGAACCAAAATACCCCCAAAGACCCAGAGGAACCAAAAGACTTTCGACCCAAAATACCGAAAAGACCACGAAGATCCAGAAGACCCATGTAATCATGTTTCAATAGCATATAACTAATGGACGTACTGTCCTCATATTTGAATGGTATGTATTTAATAGACGTACTCACGTGCCGAGCCATGCTAGTTTTAGAAAAAAGAGTGTCTTCAGCTTCAACTTCTGACTTTTAACTCTAACAAAACGAAATGAAGGGGATTTATGATTGGCCACGTCTTTGTTTGAGTTGATGAGGTCGAGAAGACCGTGGCCACAGCTAAGGGAATGGGAAGGAGGAAAAAAGTGAAAGATGATGTTGGCGTGCAAAGTGTTTGTTCAGTAACGAAGTCATGTAGTATGGTAGCTGCAGTGAACACCGAGGGTTAACAGCTACAGTGAACACCGAGGGTTAACAGCTACAGTGAACACCGAGGGTTAACAGCTACAGTGAACACCGAGGGTTAACAGCTACAGTGAACACCGAGGGTTAACAGGTACAGTGAACACCGAGGGTTAACAGCTACAGTGAACACCGAAGGTTAACAGCTCCAGTTCCCTTCATGAGTGACAGATATTATTGACATTGATTGTACTAGGGCATGCCCGTACTATATCTATATCTAAAATTATATCCCCCCCTCTATTTACATGAAATGGTTTGGTTCATGAAATGTTTTGGTCCATTCGCAACGCCAAAGCGAACGGCGAACGCTTTACATGAAATGGTTTGGTTCATGAAATGTTTTGGTTCATTCGCAACGCCAAAGCGAACGGCGAACGGCTTGCGAGTACAGTGACAATCCCCCCGGGGTTTTAATTAGTTTTAAAACATCGTTTAACGCCAACATAGCGCCAACATAGTTTGCCGACGGGAAATAAATGAATACGCTCTCAAATGTGCCAAAAAAAAAAAAAAACGCTACCCGTACGCGCTACCCCGCCCGTACGCCCGTAAACAAAAAAAACAACGCTCTTCGCTTCCGCCCTTCGCTCTGACTGAATTGGGAGAAATAATGCGCATAAGAAATCGAATTACGAACCGTAATGGCGGTCAGCTCGTAACGCGCTCAGCTCCGCTCGCTCTCACATCGGCCACGCCTACGCAACAAAGCGTTCTGTGATTGGCTGCCGGAAATGAAGTCTTCACTGTCCGGAAGTTCGCAAATCGCAGTTACGATGAATCGTTTTAATTTAATCGCAGTTTGAATTCGTTTTAAAACATAGTTTAACGGCAACATAGTTTTCCAACGTGAAATAAATGAATACGCTGTCAAATGTGCCGTCCGAGGCAGAGTCTGATCGCCACGTTCGGCACACGTGATAGCTCGCTGCTCTCTGATTGGTTGAATCGTTTTTTGGACATAGCTCGGTAAGTACTTCTCCGATTAATTTAAAACCTTGAAAAGGCACATCCTCGGGTCCCCAGCAATATACCTGGCAAGTTTCAAGTATATCGGACCCGTGGTTGTCGAGAAACAGCGGTCACAGACAAACGTACAAACGTACAAACAGAGATTACTGGAATTATAGATAGATGGACCAGGGAGAGACCTCATCTTCCTTGAATTATTAAAATATCTTCACTCAGTATTATGAAGTTCGCGACATATTTTGAACAAGGAAATGAGCGATTGAACAATTTGGTCAAAAAGTGTGCAAATAATGAAATAAAGTCCTTTGAGTGTGCATGGTATACCTGTAGTTCTGTAGACTGGTTTCAATTCAAGAAAAAAATTGGATCGGCTAACTCAGTGAGTCGAGCGTTTATTCTCGCATTCCTGGCGATCTTACTCGTTCGAGTGATGGACCTCGCATCTTCTTCTCCAGCAACCTTCAATAGGACTTCTTCTTCTGCACACACATTGAGAGTGGGATTGTAAAAACTTGGTTTTTCAAACAATTAATTTTAATGATCATCCAGGTATATACACAATGACTTCTGTATGGATACATTAATAGTTATGCCAGACTTCCACCAATTGGAAGATTTGTTTGGTGCTTGGCTGGCCACGAGTGCAGCAAAAATTTGTCTGTTCTCAACACTACTGCCGCACATAAAAATGGGACACAATGCAGGTGAAGAACACGTAGTTTCAGCAAAGTTATGAATAATTTGTAATGTAAGGCAAGCATCTTGGCAACTTACGTTCCAACAAATATGATGGTTTCCTCAGTTGTTCGGGTGGAGGAGGGAATCTGAACAGCTCCTGCAGGCAGAACCCTTTTCCCGAGTCTCCAATTTTGATCTCACATTGTGAGCTATCGTGGCAGAACCGTTTTACTGATATCCCCAAATATATATACATATATGTAATGTTGTACACAGAGTCGAGGCTCGTGCAACAGCTAAAGGAATGGGAAGGAGGAAAAATGAAAGATAATGTTAGAGTGCAAATGTGTTTGTACAGTAATAAAGTCATGTACTGCGGTAGCTGCAGCGCACACCGAATAGCCACAGTTCCCTTCATGAGTGACAGATATGATTGACATTGATTGTACGAATCAGGGAGAGACCTCATCTGCCTTGAATTAAAATATCTTCACTCAGTATTATGAAGTTCTCGTCATGATATTTTGAACAACGAAGTGACAGATTGAACAACTTGGGCTCAAAAAGTGTGCAAATAATTAAATAAAGTCCTTTGAGTGTGCATAGTATACCTGGAGTTTTGTGGGTCTTTCGGTTGTTTCAGCTCTTCAGGGTCTTTTGGGTCTTCTGGCTGTTTTGGGTCTTCAGGGTCATTTGAGTCTTCAGAGACTTTTGAGTACTCTGGATCTTC
The DNA here is from genome assembly GCF_964187855.1 of Myxine glutinosa. Lineage (NCBI taxonomy): Eukaryota > Metazoa > Chordata > Myxini > Myxiniformes > Myxinidae > Myxine > Myxine glutinosa. Next base: position 77,790,608 of record NC_136263.1, read on the forward strand.
AAGGGAATTTTGGGTCTTTGGGTGTATTTAATGGTCTTTAGTGTCTTTAAGGGTATTTTACATATTCGGGGTATTTTGGGTCTTCATGGACCTTTGGGTCTTCAGGGTCATTTGGGCCTTCAGGGACTTTTGAATGCTCTGGGTCTTTAAGGGTGTTTTTGGTCCTTGGGGTCTTCAGGGACTTTTGAATACACTGGATCTTTTGGGGTATTTTTGGTCTTTGGGGTTATTTCAGGGTCTTTAGAGTCTCAGTGTATTTTGGGTCTTTTGGATTTTCAGGGTGTTTTGGGTCTTCGGAGTCTTTTGGATCCTCAGGGAGGGAATTTGAGAAAGAAGAAGAAAGTTTGGGTCTTCTCTGTTTTTCCTCTGTTTTCTTCTGCTTTTCTTTCTCTTTTGTCCATACTTCTTCCTCATATCTTTGTTTGTTGTCTTTTTCCTGCACCACTTGCTGAACTAATTGCGTATCCTCCTCTTCATTTAATTCCTGCATCACCACAACTTCTTTCTGTTGAACCTCCTGAAGCAATGGCTGCTCTTTCCTTCCCTTTTTTTTTTACGTTGATGTTTCTTGTAAAATCGAAAACTGCAAGAAATAAAGACAATGCTTATCAGTTCGAGAAAATTGCATGATTTTGGAAAAGACAAAAGGCATATCCCATGCGTGTTGCATTGTTATGGGATATAAAAACATTGATCCTGCAGGTGTAACTTCAACAGTATTAATAGGATGGAGGTGGAATGATAACACTAAAACATAAAACAGGCAAATACTTCATCGAGTAACAAAAAAGGGGGAAGACTTGGTGAAGATGAAACGGCATGGAAGGAGTAAACCTAATCTGAACTCCCTTTGAGAGTCCCAAACTTCATGGTGAGTGGACCTGATAATGATGATGATAATGATAATATAAACCCAGACCATAATTACGAATTAAGCCCAAAACAATTATGCTAAAGGCAGAGGATCTATTCAGAGGGGTGGCAGGATGGCCAGAGGTATGCACACTTTCCTCTAAGCTGTCTCGCCTGGGTTTGAGCTATAAACTGTCAAGACGACGTGTTCCCTGTCCTTCCACACATTTCTCTTTGAAACTTGCTGTGCTCAGCTGAGCACATCTACGGTATCTTCAGTCTTAAGCGAGTTTGAGGCCATTTATTCCTGACACCTGAAACACCCGACAATGCATGCCTACAGAAAACTGATTTTTTGGAACGCCAGCTGCATTTTCCATCCAACCATCATGTAATTTTGATTTTTAAAATATCCCCAAAGGTAGGTAGGTGCTCCTATGTTGAAAGTTTTGCGTCATTCGCCCAAGTGGTTGGAGAGAAAACAAATTTAAAAGCCAATAAATGTGAAAAAGTGAGGGTGGAAGAAAGAAAGGTGAGGGCTTCGGCCAACGTGCCACAATATGGTCAGAGATGGTTGTGGACACCAATTACTAATTACTATTAACTACACCAACTAATATGAAGGGCAATGAGGGATGGGCAGGACCCGCCTGTCAATCAGCCTGGCGAGGTGAGCCAGCTGGCCAATCACATCTGTATGATTATGGGTGTGGTTAACAATGGCATGTTACCACTGCCCATTATGTAATAGGAACACTATTTAATTTGAAGTGTTTTCACACACAATAGCAATAAATTTCACAGGGCAATCCGAATAAAATTATTGAGCATGTAAATGTATATTTTTAAATTAGAGAAACAGGAAATAATAAATCTATTTTTTTAAAGGACAGAAACAGGTAATAAATAACCTCCATCCACCTTTGGTGGCGGAGGTAACTATAACAATGCGATTGCGTCACCAATATGCCTCCACGTATCCCCACTCATGTCAACAGGGAGATGCCCTCGTTGGAATATACATCGGCCATATCTAACCATCGGATATACACCTCAACTTATTGAAGGTTGGAGAACTAAAACTGGATTAATTTGATATATATACATATATATACAATGCATGCCTACAACCATATAGATATACATATATATATATCAAATGAATCCAGTTTTAGTTCTCCAACCTTCAATGAGCAAACAAACAACTGCTCGACGTTTCGATCAGCAACACGGACAAACGTGCATCCACTGACCTTTTCTCAAGAGTAAAGCAAAACAACTCTATACCCTCCCCTTATATATCCCGGTGTGTACCCCAGTTTAGAATAGGTACACCGTATCCCTGCGAATCGTAAGAGGCGACTAAGGGTTGGTGTCAGGAAGGGCATCCGGCCATAAAAACATGATTGTCATGGGGCCCACAAGGCTAACCCTCGCTATAGCGGGGGAAATGGCCTTAAAACGATCATTCATTCATTCATTCACCCTCCCTTATATAAGGGAAAAAGGGGGTGGGGACACTGAACCACCAATCAATACCCTTCTGGAACAACTCGTGTCATTCAAATTTAAACCGTACATCAAAACCGTTGCACCACTGAAACCACACCTTGGGATGTCACATCAAAACAACCGTTAAATCACACATTGAATCAAACAAAACGTTGCATAATTCAAATAAATCGATGAAAAATAAACAACATAATTAGTAATAATTTATATGTTTGTTGACGCAGTTTCCCTGGTATGTTTCCGCATGAGGGCCAACAGCTAGTGGTAAATCCAACACCTCCTCTGTGAGCGACACAACAGACTCCTCCACATGCCATGCCTCCAAAATCCTCCTTCGTTTTCTGGGGGTTGCCCCCAAAATGCTGGCATTATCCCATAGGGGAACATGGCCAGCCTGAAGACCATGTTTGGCAATGGCAGATCTCTTTGGAAAGTTGCACTCGAAGGCCTTGCGGTGCTCATTGTCACGTTGTCTTCATGTTCTCCCTGTCTCACCAATATATTCAGCCCCACAAACACAGGGAACCCTGTATACCATCGCTGCCCGGTCATTCCTTGGAAGCTTATCCTTAACATGCATTAGTGCCTGTTTCATGGCGAACATAGGTTTGTAACTTACCCTCACACCTGCCAATATATATATGCAAGGTAATCATGGTAAATATGTATCGTACAGCGACATATCATGCAGGTATCTGACATTATAAATCATCTCATATAAAAGAGTTTAAACAAGTAGAAAACGTGCATTTTGGTGATGTTGAAACCTGAGTGAGAATAATTTAAAATATTTAATTTCTTTCATTTTAAGCGCAGGTTCAAACCAACACATCCAACAACGCTTTGCAGCGATATGAAAGTGATTTTTTTGCTTGCAACATATAAAAGCAGCAAGAACAGCTGACAAATATGATGTAAGCTGACTTCCGATCAGATGTAAGATGACCTGAGACATTATAGGGTTAGCTATTTCCTCAAAAGAATACCATTTATATTGCTAGTGTGTTTCATGTCACGACATTCCAAAGGGATATTTTCTCTTACTTCCACAGTCTGTTGATCGTGGCCACAACCCTTCCCCTCCTTGTCACGTCTCCAGCACTGATACCTAGGTTGAGAAGGATTGCAAAGTCAGTTTCTTGAACATTTTTTGAGGTAGCTGTGTCCAAAAACAAGTTTGAAAAGTGGAGATGAAGTATATAAAATTATTTACTTCAGACGCTTCCAAAGCGTGGCTTTCTTTGGTGCAGTGGACAGCAAGTGGATTTCACTGCCGTCTTCTGAATGGAGAGACTCATTCACACTGACGTCATCAGAACGAGGTGATTCGTTCTCCTTTGGTTCCCTGAAAAACAACATACTCTGAAATCCACTATGTAATACAAATGTGTTAAATCAGATATCATATACAGCTGGACCTCGACTTTGCGCTATTTGCCATACATAACATGTGACCTGCTTCCACATTTGTGGCCAAGTGCTCCACCTATTCGCAAAAAATATTTTTCATCGGGAACCCCCCTTTTTTTTTTAGGCCATTTTCCCTGCTCGAGCAGGGGTTAGCTTTGCGGGCCCCATGACAATCATCATGGTTCCCTTTTTGAGGCAATGTTTTTATAGCCGGATGTTCTTCCTGACACCAACCCTTTAGTCGCCTCTAACGACACAGATACAGTGCGCCTATTCTAAACCGTGGCACACACCGGCACATTCATCCCAGCAAACTGGCACTAAATTTTCCGACCTCAGAAGGATGACAAGCTGAGTCAACCCCCCTGGCGTTAATTCAGTGATTAACCGGGATTCCAACTCAGGATCCTCGGATCCCAAGCAGCACCCAAACCACTAAGCCAACACCAGGCTTGGTGGAGGGAACATAACTGGAGAACCGAGAGTTATTATTTGATTACATACAGTCACGTGAAAAAGTAAGTACACCCCATGTAAAGTTTTGACTTTTTCCACATATTTCAACATACAGCTATTTGATCTTCATTTCAACAATATTGATAGATAAAGGTGATATAATATAACAAATATCATGAAACATTTACATTTTGTAGTCCATTGTATAATTTAAATAAACATAAATGCAAATTTCGCATGTGGAAAAAGTAATCTACAAAGTAAAAAAGTAAAAGTAAAAAGTACAAAATCCTCCTCTTGACATACAAAGCCCTCCATAACCTGGCCCCATCCTACCTGGCTGACCTCCTCTCCAGACACACTCCCACCCGCAACCTCCGCTCTGCTGGTACCAACCTCCTGACCCCCTCCATCCGGACCAAATTCAGATCCTGGGGGGACAGGGCCTTCTCCATCGCTGCTCCCACCCTCTGGAACTCACTACCTCACACCATCAGAGACTCCTCCTCACTCACCACATTCAAAACATCACTAAAGACCCACCTGTTCAACACTGCATTCAACATTCAACCCACAGCATTTAACCCCTGACTATCTCTTCTCCTTCTCCCTCCTTTTGCTTTAAATATTTCCCTATTGATTCTTGTCTTTTTGCAATTGTTGTTTTCATGTATTGTTATGCATTATGTTTGCCACTCTGTCAAAGCGCCTTTGGGCTTCTGGAAAAGCGCTATACAAAATAAATGAATTATTATTATTATTATAAGGCCGTGAGGCGTGCTCTCGCGAGATCACAGTCGGTCCCTTCAGAGTAGGAAGTGCATGTGGTCATTCACAAAACACAGAACCAAACCACAAACATGGACCAGGAACCATCACCTTACAGTTTGCACACGATTAAAGTGTGCTCCCCAAAGCATGCCTTGATCTACCAAATTGGAGGTTTTTGGAAGTGTCAAAAAGGCGATTTGTGTTTTACAGTGTTCAAGTATATAATTAAATTGCATCGAGGATTTTAGGGCTGTAAAAAAAAAATTCCGGATCTTTTCCACCATCGATGCAGTGTCTTTTACATGACCTTATTTAACACATTATTGTCTCCCGTCGCACCGCGGAGCGAAAGGGGGACTATGGTTTCCCCTCCGTCCGTGTGTGCATGCGTGCATGCGTGCGTGCGTCCGTGCGTGCGTGAGCGAAGGACCGAATTCTAATTTGGTGTGGGTGCAACTAGGCATATGGAAGAAGCCTGTTGAAAATTAGGTCGCCACGTCAAAATCGAAGATGGCCGCCGCCATGTATGTCAACCTTGTGAGCGGAATATCTTGAAAAGGAATTATCTTGAAAAATAAACGAAATACTAACTTCTAATCTGGTGTGTGGGTGTATCTACGCATAAGGAAGAACGCTATTGAAGATTGGGTCGCCACGTCAGAATCCAAGATGGCCGCTTTGCGTCTTCCACTTTGTCAACTCACATCACTTCACCGACAGGGGACCTAGGCGTAACGCTTGTATTAGTTATTTGTACCTGGTGTTTGTGTATTTCATGACGTCACTAAAAACTAAGTTTTCTGGTTGAAATGATTTTCAATTTTATTTTACTGACAGACAGGCAGACAGACTAAAACAATTACCTTACTCTGTGCCTAGGATAAGATTCCATAAAATTTGCCGATTTCAGAGCCAACCTCTGCTCAAATGTAAATAAATGTGAGGTTCATGTTCCCATTCGTGTTCTGGTGTTCATATGTTAAATCAAATTGAAATGAAGTTGCCCTTTGATCAAATATGTATATATATATATATATATATATATATATATATAAATAAATATATATATATATATATATATATATATATTGTTACAGATCGCGGTTAGATGTTATAGACCGAGCGGTGGTGTAAGACCGCGACCTAACAAAACTCACCCGATTCACCCAGAACTTTGGCCGTATCGCACCGTAGCTGCTCAATGAGGGAAAAGACAAAAACGACGCAATGCAAGAGGAAAAGGAATTAAAACGAGAAGACGTACAGACGAGTAATGGGGTTTATTATTGACACACACAAGCAAAAAGGAGCAATTAAGGTTTATTTACAACACATAAGACGCAGGTGACACAGGGAAAATACTAGCTTATCTAACAGTCTTAATTAACCCAGGACAGAACAAACAGAACACTGACTCACGCGGGGAATGCCAGAAGGTGGATGGCTGGAGGTGAACGCTTGGTGGAGCCAACACGGAGCTTGGTGGAGCCAACACGGAGCTTGGTGGAGGGGAACGCTCGGTGGAGCCAACACGGAGCTTGGTGGAGCCAACACGGAGCTTGGTGGAGGGGAACGCTCGGTGGAGCCAACACGGAGCTTGGTGGAGCCTTGGTGTGACGGGTTCTCTCTTCTCTGTAAAAGCTCAACCGTCTTGTCTCTGGTAAAAGCTCAACTCTTCCAGTCTCTTGTAAAAGCGAATCTCTCTGACTCCTCTCCACGGCTTGGGCTCCCTTGTGTCTGCCGGTAAAAACTCATCTCCTTTGGCCACACCCCTGCCTTGGGTTATATAGGCCCCCGCCCCTCAACCTTTGCGAACCTCCCCGACCGCTCTTCCTCCGCCCTCTGTAGCCAAACCCCTGGCTCATGGTTGGTCGAGCGGGGCTGGTTCACTCCTCCCCCTCTATGACGAGGCGGAGACACGCCTTTCTTCCCTGACTCGAGCCTCGTGGTCAATGGCGGTTATTGGAGGGGAGGTAATATGGGCAATCGAGGCTCGGCAATGATGAGAGGGGATGTAATATGGGATGGAGATTTTGGGGATGGGAAGGAAAGGGGATCTATTCTCTTTCACTGGTGCAATGGAGTACTTTCAATTAATGGGAGACACAGCCTTATCCTAAAACACAGAATAAGAGATAACTATCAACAGGTATATTCTATTACTTGGCTGACGTGTATGCTTGTGGACTATGGGACGCCCTTTTGGTCTTTACACAGCTCCGGAGGCAGGAGGCACAGAATAAACAATAATCACAATAGTACAGCACACAATCAAAAAATATACAGTCCTCATATCCACAACACTGCACCCTCCTCCTCTTAGGCACGTCCCGGGCCTACAACTTTTATTTAGTGTGACACGTAGGTGTAGTTCCCTCTACTTTTAACCTGACCCTGAGTGCGACAGTTTTAAAACATAAATAAATGTGTCCCGCTGCTCCATTGCACCCTGCCTAACAGACTTACGCCCACAGTTAACCGAATTGCGGAATGGTCTTCAAACTATACACTGACGGTGGGGAGCATTATCTACAATTGACGCTACTTTTATTTACAAAACTAACCCAGGACCTGTAATTGTTCTTTCTGGGGGGAGACAGTCTGCTCTGCATCAATGCACCATGAAAGCACCTATAACGCACCAACACACCCTCAAGCACCAATCAGTGCAGTCACCACTGTTCATCAATAAAATAAATCCAACAAACCCAAACCCTGCAGGTGATCTCTTGCTCTTCGGCTCCCCCTGCTGGTTATTATTATTTGTCTTCCAGATGTTGTCATTTTCATTTTGCTTTGCTTACTGGCGGCCTATTTGCAATAAAGTGTGCCCCATGTGTCCCTTTTTTATTTGATTTTATTTATGGCCCACAGGGCCGACTAGTGTGGTTCACCTGTGGGGCATCGGTGCCCTGTGGCCAAGGTCCGCCAGCAAGATTTCGGGCCCTCATGGCCGGTTCCAGCAGAGGGGCCATGCCCCAACCCATGGGGTCCATAAGTGGTGCTCGGCCACAGACATGTGGTCCATAATGTGGTGCATCGATGCAGACAGCTGGTTCTGGGAATTTCGGGCGCACAATGGCCGACCCACGCACGCTCCCCTCGGCGCCCAACGGCGCACAGGTCATGTGGGAGACAAAAGAAAGACAATTGAGCGAGGGGTAAGGTCACAAGGGTACACGTCAATAAGGCAATGCAAGGCGAAATGCGTACGGAGGGCGAAGTGAGAAAGCTCGTCCCTACCGTACGTCACCCCCCTGTCACCTACCCTACCCTTGCCTTTGCCCTTACCCCATATGTACAAAATCTACACATTACCAATTCGTCACTACTGTCACGTCTTCCCCATATTTCCCCTATACCAAATTCGTCACCACAATCCCTCTACTTCAAAAATTTGCCATCACCAAATTCATCATCAATCCTCATAAGGAGGCAGAGATGGAACATCAAAGCACAATAGTCAGAACAAACAGAACACTGACTCACGCGGGGAATGCCAGAAGGTGGATGGCTGGAGGTGAACGCTTGGTGGAGCCAACACGGAGCTTGGTGGAGCCAACACGGAGCTTGGTGGAGGGGAACGCTCGGTGGAGCCAACACGGAGCTTGGTGGAGCCTTGGTGTGACGGGTTCTCTCTTCTCTGTAAAAGCTCAACCGTCTTGTCTCTGGTAAAAGCTCAACTCTTCCAGTCTCTTGTAAAAGCGAATCTCTCTGACTCCTCTCCACGGCTTGGGCTCCCTTGTGTCTGCCGGTAAAAACTCATCTCCTTTGGCCACACCCCTGCCTTGGGTTATATAGGCCCCCGCCCCTCAACCTTTGCGAACCTCCCCGACCGCTCTTCCTCCGCCCTCTGTAGCCAAACCCCTGGCTCATGGTTGGTCGAGCGGGGCTGGTTCACTCCTCCCCCTCTATGACGAGGCGGAGACACGCCTTTCTTCCCTGACTCGAGCCTCGTGGTCAATGGCGGTTATTGGAGGGGAGGTAATATGGGCAATCGAGGCTCGGCAATGACGAGAGGGGATGTAATATGGGATGGAGATTTTGGGGATGGGAAGGAAAGGGGATCTATTCTCTTTCACTGGTGCAATGGAGTACTTTCAATTAATGGGAGACACAGCCTTATCCTAAAACACAGAATAAGAGATAACTATCAACAGGTATATTCTATTACTTGGCTGACGTGTATGCTTGTGGACTATGGGACGCCCTTTTGGTCTTTACACAGCTCCGGAGGCAGGAGGCACAGAATAAACAATAATCACAATAGTACAGCACACAATCAAAAAATATACAGTCCTCATATCCACAACAATATATATATATATATATATATATATGTATATATATGTATACACAAAGAATTAAGTTAAGCACCCCCCCCCCGTTTTTTTACAACCTCGCACATTACAAGTTTGTTGTCGTCAAAACAGTGTAATATACCCATGATATTGCTATATTTTCTGGAGAAGTGATATTATGGTCACATAAAAACATAACAATCATGCCGTTTTCAATATTTTATTCTGAATAATTAAAGGTGAAATTTTTTGGGAATTTTAGGCATATTTGCACCTCAATTTAAGTATGGAGCTATAGGTCCATCACGGACAGTGTGGATGACGTTTATGTTTTCTAACGTACAGTCATTGTTCTGAGAAGACCTCTAGCGATCTTTGCGTCAATAACGTGTGTAGGACCCACGTGATCGGATCACTGACTCAACCCTACGTCTCATAGACCCTGTAAGCCGTCGTATGCGTTGCTGTGGCAGGTTGTTCCATTCCCGATGTAATGCACGTTCCAATTCATCCAGATTGGCTATTGGAGGGACCATCTTCGCAATTTGTCGTCCCAACATGTCCCAAACGTGCTCGAGGGGGTTCAGGTCAGGACTGTACGCAGGCCAGGGGATGGTTGTCACAGCACCTTGCTCCAGCAAGGCTCGGACGCGTCTCGCACGGTGAGGCCTGGCGTTGTCATCCATGAAGATGGGTCTGCTGGCGAGGGTGTGGTCATCGAAGTGCGGGATTACGGTGGTATTCAGGATTTCCTCGGCATATCGCTCTCCGTTGAGGTTACCTCGCACAGTTATCAGGTCCAACTTACAGTCATGGGAGAAGCATCCCCAGACCATAATCGAGCCACCACCAAAGGGTACCGTTGGTTGAATGTTTTTAGGTGCATACGCGGTGTTTTTGTAGCGCCACACCCGAACACGCCCATCTGTCACGTACAGCAAGAACCGGCTTTCATCCGACCAATGAACTCGCCTCCAAGACCGGATGTTCCATCCACGTCACGCTAGGCACCATGCCAAACGCTCCCTCTGATGTCGTTCGAGTAGCCTTGGACGCTTGATCACTCGTCTTGACCTTAAACCGGCCGATTTCAGGCGGTTCCTCACGGTACGGTGACATAGCCTTCTGTTGGGCAGCCAGTTGTCCTTCAGGAAATGGCTCGAGGCGAAGGGATATCGTCGCACCAGTCTCAAAAGCGCTCTATCTTGGCGGACTGTTGTCACGCGAGGTCTTCCAGACCTTGGGCGGTCCTTCACCGCATCCGTTTCCTGGTGTTTCTGCACCAACCGACTGATCACCGAATGGTGGTAACCAAACGTTCGAGCTACAGCTTTTCTGGACATTCCGGACTCGATCATGCCTATTATCCGCCATCGTTCTCCGTCCGACAACCGTCTACGAGCCACCATTACGAGAAAATGACCATGTAACCCCCACACGAGCTCAGGCGTGACTTGCAATAACCCGTGATGATAGTGCATTTACAGAAAATCACGACCACGTGGATGATAACACGTGCTGCACGAGCGATGGGCGTCACAGATGAGTGCACTCATCTGCATTTCATCAATGGATAATTGCTAATGTCATACCAATCATTATTTGATCTCACATACCTTAGAATATATGCCAATGTATACATATACACAAAGAATATATATTAGGGGGTGCTTACCTTAATTCGTTGTGTAGGGGTGCTTAACTTAAATCTTTGTGTATATATATATATATATGTATATATATATATATATATATATATATATATATATATATATATATATATATATATATATATATATATATATATACATACATACCAAATTGTGTATTTTAGTATGAGAGATACATATTTTAGTATATTTTTATTGGTTTCAAAAATGGTTTCAAAACTCCATCAACCGACACATCGACTTACATCCCACATACAAAGCACTACGCAAGCAATGACAACGTCAAAAACGGCATCGTCATTTGAATACAGGGAAGCCCTGTGATTGGCAAGGACTTGGACCAATCCATGACGTGAACCATCCCCAATGGAACTTAGTATGCACCAAACTCAACGCCTTTGCGGAAGAGAACTAGTTTGTTCTCGAAATGTCAGGCTATTAACAAAGAATTTTTTTAAATTATTTTTACTGCTCAATGTGCTCTCATTTTCAAAATGCATCCTGAGCTGCAAATCTTTCGACATGTGTGTATATATATATATCTATACACTACCGGTCAAAAGTTTTAGAACGCCTCAATTTTTCCAGTTTTTATTGAAATTTACGCAGTTTAATGTCTCAATAAAAAAAAAAAAAAAACCACCTTTAGAGGCCATTTTTCCCCGCAAAGCGGGGGTTGGCCTTTTTCGGGAACCGTGGTTGTTGTTGTTTTTTCGGTCCCCTTTTTGAAGCAATGTTTTACGGCCGGATGCCCTTCCTGACGCCAACCCTTTTTGCCGCCTTTAACGACAAACAGGGAATTACCAGTGAACTGGTACTCAATGTCTCAATGTACTCTGAAATTAAGCAGAGAACAAACAAACAATTGGAGATAAAAAGAAATCATAGAATCATGTTGTTTAACAAAATTTAATTTAAATTTTTGACTCAGCAAAGTAGCCTCCTTTTGCAGATATCACCGCCAAACACACTCGTGGCATTCTTTCTACAATGGAAATCAAATATTGTTCGGGAAGTTCTTCCCAACACTGTTGCAAAGTTCCCACAAATGTGTTGCACTTGTAGGTTGCTTTGCTTTCACCCTTCTGTCCAGTTCATCCCAAACTAGCTCGATGGGTTTAAATCTGGAGACTGTGCTGGCCATTCCATTAATTGAAGCCTACCGTCTTGTTTTTTTTCCTCGAAGGTAGTTTTGACATAGCCTGGAGGTGTGTTTAGAGTCATTATCTTGCTGTGGGATGAATTCCTGACCAACTAGGCATATACCAGATGGTATTGCATGGCGCTGCAAAATGCTGTGGTAGCCCTTTTGGTTCAGGGTGCCAGTCACTCTGTGCAAGTCGCCCACTCTGGATCCAGCAAAAGAGCCCCAGACCATCATGCTTCCTCCTCCATGTTTGACAGTTGGTGTCACACACTGAGGAACCATCCTTTTGCCTCCTCGACGGCTTACAAAAACCCTGCGTGATGAACCAAAGATTTCTAATTTTAATTCATCGGTCCATAAGACCTTCTTCCAGTCTTCAGTAGTCCACTGGCGGTGCTTCATGGCCCAGGCAAGCCTATTTTTCTAAATTTGCCATCTCAGCAATGGCTTTCTTCCTGCCATTCGACCTGTCAAACCTGCAGCTCGAAGTCTTCTCTTCACAGTTGTAACTGAGACTTGCTTACTTCGACCAGTGTTAAGCTGTGCTTGAAGCTGTTGTCCTGTGAGCCGCCTATCACGCAAGCTGTTGACTCTCAGAAACTTGTCTTCCTATTCTGTTGTGGCTTTGGGTCTGCCAGACCTCTTCCTGTCAGTTTCCTCCAGTTTCCAATATACTACTTCCTGCAGTGCAATATTGTCCAAATAATGCTTCAGAGGGTGTAATAACAGTCTGTTCCAATACTGCTTTTGTCCAGACAAAGGGTTTGTAATCAAGTAATCAGCAGAGGTTGGGACAATTGTAGGAATTGTTTGCATCAACTTTCAAGGCTTAATTTAATCTACATTGCTGCAGAACAGCTGCAAGTTGTTAACCCATTACCTGTTCCCTGAAGAAGGCCTTTTTTTTACAATATAACTGTGCAATTTACATTACTTTCCCGTTTTTGCGAACCTAAACTTTTTTTTTGACCTCGAGCAGTTTATTGCTTACCTTTGTACCATTTCAGGTTACTCCCTGGACATTAAACTGCGTACATTTCAATAAAAACTGGAAAATTGAGGCGTTCTAAAACTTTTGACCTGAGACATTGTAGGGTTAGCTATTTCCTCAAAAGAATACCATTTATATTGCTAGTATGTTTCATGTCACGACATTCCAAAGGGATATTTTCTCTTACTTACACAGTCTGTTGATCGTCGCCACAACCCTTCCCCTGCTGGTCACGTCTCCAGCACTGATACCTAAGTTGAGAAGGATTGCAAAGTCAGTTTCTTGAACATTTTTTGAGGTAGCTGTATCCAAAAACAAGTTTAAAAAGTGGAGATAAAGAAGATAAAATTATTTACTTCAGACGCTTCCAAAGAGTGGCTTTCTTTGGTGGAGTGGACAGCGAGTGGATTTCACTGCCGTCTTCTGAAGAGAGAGACTCATTCAAACGGACGTAATCAAAACCAGGTGATTCGTTCTGCTTTGGTTCCCTGAAAAACAACATACTCTGAAATCCACTATGTAATACAAATGTGTTAAATCAGATATCATATGCAGCTGGACCCCGACTTTGCGCCATTTGCCACACATAACATGTGACCTGCTTCCACATTTGTGGCCAAGTGCTCCACCTATTCGCAAAAAATATTTTTCATCGGGAACCCCCCCTTTTTTTTAAGGCCATTTTCCCTGCTCAAGCGGGGGTTAGCCTTGCGGGCCCCATGACAATCATCATGGTTCCCTTTTTGAGGCAATGTTTTTATGGCCGGATGCCCTTCCTGACACCAACCCTTTAGTCGCCTCCAAAGACACACAGGGATACAGTGCGCCTATTCTAAACCGTGGCACACACCGGCACATTCATCCCAGCAAGCTGGTACTAAATTTTCCATCACCATCACCATACAGTTTGCACACGATTAAAGTGTGCTCCCCAAAGCATGCCTTGATCTACCAAACTGGAGGTTTTTGGAAGTGTCAAAAAGGCGATTTGTGTTTTACAGTGTTCAAGTATATAATTCAATTGCATCGAGGATTTTAGGCTGTCAAAAAAAAAAATTCCGGATCTTTTCCACCATTGATGATGATGATTGATCTTTTCCACCATGTCTTTTACATGACCTTGTTTAACACATTATATTAGTTATTTCTACCTGGTGTTTCTGTATTTCATGACGTCACTAAAAACTACGTTTTCTGGTTGAAATGATTTTCATTTTTATTTTACTGACAGACAGGCAGACAGACTAAAACAATTACCTTACTCTGTGCCTAGGATAAGATTCCATAAAATTTGCCGATTTCAGAGCCAACCTCTGCTCAAATGTAAATAAATGTGTGAGGTTCATGTTCCCATTCGTGTTCTGGTGTTCATATGTTAAATCAAATTGAAATTAAGTTACTCTTTGATCAAATATATATATATAAATATGTGTGTGTGTAATTTCAAAACACACCTGGTCACATGTGTGTTTGTGTTCCCAGAATCCACAGCTCCTCACCCACTCACTCACACACCAAAAAAGAAAACTCACAACCTACCTACCCTTACACCACTCAAACAAAAACACATTCATGCAAAACCACACCCACTCCTGCAACACACACACACACACACACACACACACACACACACACACACACACACACACACACACACACACACACACACACACACACCTCCATTTCTCTTCCGTGCCCAGTAACTACCCCTTTAGACTGAAATGAACCACCAGCCACAACCTCAACCTACACCGTTCGACGTGCCTCCATAAACTTGGAGCGTTTCAAAGCAACCTGGGCCACTCCGTCACACATCCTCCTTCTTTCTGTCCCACACAATCCAAGCCGATCAAGAAATGCAGTCTCTCCTATTGGATACTGCAAAACCCTTTGGTATTACACATGACGTATTATGTAAACCTGTTTCCGTTTCCGGGTAGGCGGAGTCAGTTGCTCGATAACACTGGTCAACAGCCAAATTGGTTCTGACTTATTTTCAACTGTTTATAACCATATTTGGTGCCTACGAATCCGAATCTGACCTTTAATAACATTTCGCTATCACGTAACCTTGACGTCATACATCATAAGTGTGAAAAAAATATTTAGAGCATGCAAATTTCTTGATTAAGTCTCAATAAGTCTATTTATTGTCACAAAAAATAATATGAAATTAAAGTTTTTATTTACATCACATAAAAAAATGTAAATCTCCAAAAATAATATGAACTTTATCAAATATCACAAAAAATAATATGAAATTAAAGTTTTTATTTACATCACATAAAAAAATGTAAATCTCCAAAAATAATATGAACTTTATAAAATATCACAAAAAATAATATGAAATTAAAGTTTTTATTTACATCACATAAAAAAATGTAAATCTCCAAAAATAATGTGAAGTTTATAAAATATCACAAAAAATAATGTGAACTTTAAGTTTTTATTTACATCACATAAAAAAATGTAAATCTCCAAAAAGAATATGAACTTTATAAAATATCACAAAAAATAATATGAAATTAAAGTTTTTATTTATATCACATAAAAAAATGTAAATCTCCAAAAAGAATATGAACTTTATAAAATATCACAAAAAATAATATGAAATTAAAGTTTTTATTTACATCACATAAAAAAATGTAAATCTCCAAAAAGAATATGAACTTTATAAAATATCACAAAAAATAATATGAAATTAAAGTTTTTATTTACATCACATAAAAAAATGTAAATCTCCAAAAATAATGTGAACTTTATAAAATATCACAAAAAATAATGTGAACTTTAAGTTTTTATTTGCATCACATAAAAAAATGTAAATCTCCAAAAATAATGTGAACTTTATAAAATATCACAAAAAATAATGTGAACTTTAAGTTTTTATTTACATCACATAAAAAAATGTAAATCTCCAAAAAGAATATGAACTTTATAAAATATCACAAAAAATAATATGAACTTTAAGATTTATTTATATCACATTAAAAGTGCTTCTGAACTTTACTTTTGCGTTTGTCGGAGCAATCACTTTCACGCTGTAAAGTCCAACAGTAGTCGCCCATCATGTTTGGATTGAATGGGCCTTGATATCGAGTCTCCATGATGGCAATTTCCTGGTGAAACCTTCCTCCATGTTCATCACTGACATAGCCAAGATTTTGTGGAAAGAAGTCCAGATGAGAATGGAAGAAATGTATCTCGAGTGACATTCGAACACCGAGCGCCTGGTAACTCTTCAACATCTTGTCCACAAGCTTTTCATAATTTGGTGCTCGAAAATTTCCAAGGTAATTGTTAGCAAGAGGCACAAAGCTATCCCAAGCAACGCTTTCCAGCTCAGATAGTCTCGTTACAAAGTCCTGATTAGTGAGTCCAAGACGAATTTGAGGATCACTGAAAACACCCGCCTTTACTTTGGCCTCAGATACAATGCCTTGGAACTTCATTAGCAAGTAGTGGAAGCCAGCACCATCTTGATCCATGGCCTTCACAAAGTTCTTCATCAAACCAGGTTTCAAATGAAGTGGTGGTAAGAATACCTTCTCAGGGTCAACAAGAGGTTTGTGAATTTCAAATGAAGTGGTATTCCTGTGGTATACTGGTTCTCCAAAACTGGATGTGCTGGTGAAACTTGGATATCATCATCGAAATCTACAGGTTCATGTTGGTTAGAATCACCTCAAAATATACTAGAACCATAAAACGTTAAAAATGTTGTTGACCAGTGTCATGCCCTGCAGCCGAAGGTTTGTGTGTTCGGTCACTGGGTTGTTTGAATAAACTCAGATGTTCATCTCTGCCTCCTTTAACTTTTAACATCCCCTTGAGGTCTGCCACCACCTGCCAATCACAAGCATCTGACAGCCCTCTTGCTTTCGGGATTTCATGGCATGGAGAGAACAATGGGATGATAACTACGTCATCACACGTCTCGATTGTGTGCAAGCTCGTGAGCAGTTAGTAACTCCCGGAACTGCCTGACATTGGGCATGAGATCAGTCCTCAAGAATGCCATTGATATCGACTTCATATCGGACAGACTTTCTGTCAGGGATGTTCTCGCCAGCATCGAAGCACATCTACGAGGACAGCGGCACATCATCCACGATCTGGTTGATTTTCATGAGCGGCACCAAGGGGATGGAGAGACCTCCGACTCATTTTTTTGTGCACGAAAGGGGATTGCTGCCATTTGTGATCTCTCAACCAGGACTGTTGAACAACAGTTTGTTATTTGGATCATCACGGGCATACCTGATTCAGAGGTGCGTCGAAAGCTTATGGCTGAGAGAGATCTCACATTACAACTTACTCTGGACATGTGCCGCAGCGACGAAGCAAGCAGGAAGGCTGATGATATGATCCTGTTATATGATGATATGATCTTCCAGAAACGGAAGCGACTCATCCTGTTCTTCCTCACAGGTAAATTTGATGGAAGTAAACGTTTCACTGATGCCCTCCTGGATTGTATTAAGTTAACAGCCAGGCTGGGGCATCGACATAGCGGTACCAGACACGTGGCTGTGTTGGGAGGGATGGGATGGTGCGGGTCTCAAGCTCTTCCATCACCATGTTGGCAACCACCGCAGACATCGGGGAGCCCATCGCAGTGCCGAACACCTGTGATTCCAAACCACCACCAATCTCTACGAATCCAAATCATACAACTCATACTCATTTACATTAAAATAAAAAAACTCCTCCTCCTTCATCTTCTTCTTCACATACCGGCTAATAATGCCGAGCCTCTTTAAATCCCGTTTCTCATATCGATTACATTCAGCAAACGCTTGCTATACATTCAATAGATTCTCTTTCAACATTTCCATTTTAATATCACCCTGTCAAACATTCTTCCCGAAATATACACCGCCTAGAAAAGCATCACAAAGCAGGTCGCTCTACAATCTACTTGCAACACAGGTGTGGAAAGAATAAGAACAAAAAAGTACCTATTCCAAGAATTAACAATAATTCACTTGCACGATGTACAACACAAAATGCACTTAAGTTAATAATGTGATTGTTTTAACCCGTGTGAGGGAGGCCCACCTTGGTTGCGTTTTCCTCTCAAACAGACGCATCTTGCCGTCTTTTATTTTTTCAAATGTCGAAATAAATTCGAAAAACCTCCAATGAAAAATCGAGCAGCGGACGAAAACACGTCTACACAGCGAAATATCCACATTCAAATGATTGTTCGTCTGCAGTGCTCGAGCTATGTGACGTCAAAGTCCATTTTATGACGTCGTACATTGTGTGACGTAAGCGTCCTGTACTTCAACAATGAGTAGTTTCAGCACGATCAGAATCTTAGATACTTAGTCTTAATTATTGCTATTAATTAATATTGAAATAATTGAACCGCTATTTATTTTGGGGAAGAAGAATTGCTTTTCGAGGTGGGTTGAGGTAGCAGAATGGTTTAACTTCCTCATTCTATTTCCATCATAATAATACACAGAAATGCCGATTTTAAAATGCTTTCTTGATAGGAGGTGTTATTTCCATTTCACCTTGAAAACCTCCTCGTACGAACACTCCACCCCTCCCCCTTTCCCTCCCCCCTCCCACAATCCTCATGTGACGTCATTACACTTACGAGTCGCCATGTTTTTGGGTGGGGAGGGGGAGGTCCGGGGGGTGGATTCAACTTGGAGTTGTAAAGCACATTCGAGCCTCGTGGAAGAACTAGAATGAGTACAATGTAGGTATCAGAACACAACAGCAGAAAAGGGATATTTGAGAGAGCGAGAGAAACACCAATAGCAGAGTTGAAGGCCAAGATGGAGTCTGACTTGGACAATGGGTGTGGGGAGGATTGAGGGGCAGGAGATAATGCATGAGGTGGACAAGGTAGAGGCTGACTTAGACAATGGGTGTGGGGAGGAATGAGGGGTTGGAGAGAATGCATGAGGTGGACAAGGTAGAGGCTGACATGGACAATAGGTGTGGGGAGGCATGAGCGGCAGGAGAGAATGCATGGGGTGGACAAGATAGAGGCTGACTTGGACAAAAATGGGTATATGACTGGGGAGGAATGAGGGGCAGGAGAGAATGCATGAGGTGGGCTAGGTAGAGGCTGACTTGGACAATGGGTGTGGGGAGGATTGAGGGGCAGGAGTGAATGCATGAGGTGGGCAAGGTGGAGGCTGACTTGTACAATGGGTGTGGGGAGGATTGAGGGGCAGGAGAGGATGCATGAGGTGGGCTAGGTAGAGGCTGACTTGGACAATGGGTGTGGGGAGGATTGAGGGGCAGGAGAGAATGCATGAGGTGGGCAAGGTGGAGGCTGACTTGGACAATGGGTGTGGGGAGGAATGAGGGGCAGGAGAGCATGCATGAGGTGGGCTAGGTAGAGGCTGACTTGTACAATGGGTGTGGGGAGGATTGAGGGGCAGGAGAGAATGCATGAGGTGGGCTAGGTAGAGGTTGACTTGGACAATGGGTGTGGGGAGGAATGAGGGGCAGGAGAGAATTCATGAGGTGGGCGAGGTAGAGGCTGACTTGGACAATGGGTGTGGGGAGGAATGAGGGGCAGGAGAGAATGCATGAGGTGGGCTAAGTAGAGGCTGACTTGTACAATGGGTGTGGGGAGGATTGAGGAGCAGGAGATAATGCATGAGGTGGGCTAGGTAGAGGCTGACTTGGGCAATGGGTGTGGGGAGGAATGAGGGACAGGAGAGGATGCATGAGGTGGACAACAAAGAGGCTGACTTGGACAATGGGTGTGGGGGGGAATGAGGGGCAGGAGAGAATGCATGAGGTGGACAAGGTAGAGGCTGACTTGGACAATGGGTGTGGGGAGGATTGAGGGGCAGGAGAGGATGCAAGAGGTGGACAAGATAGAGGCTGACTTGGACAATGGGTGTGGGGAGGGTATGAGGATCAGGAGAGGATGCATGAGGTGGGCTAGGTAGAGGCTGACTTGGACAATGGGTGTGGGGAGGAATGAGGGGCAGGAGAGAATGCATGAGGTGGGCAAGGTGGCGGCTGACTTGTACAATGGGTGTGGGGAGGATTGAGGGGCAGGAGGGGATGCATGAGGTGGACAACATAGAGGCTGACTTGGACAATGGGTGTGGGGAGGTATGAGGATCAGGAGAGGATGCATGAGGTGGACAAGGTAGAGGGCTGACTTGGACAATGGGTGTGGGGAGGAATGAGGGGCAGGAGAGGATGCATGAGGTGGACAAGGTAGAGGCTGACTTGGACAATGGGTCTGGGGAGGAATTAAGGGGCAGGAGAGGATGCATGAGGTGGACAAGGTAGAGGCCGACTTTGGACAAAAATGGGTGTCGGACTGGGGAGGCATGAGGGGCATGAGAGGCTGGATGGATATACAAGGAAGCTATTATGGGAGAAAACTGGAAATTTGGTAGGAGGAGGGTTTGGTTTGGGGTTAACGAGGGTAAAAAAATATCATTCTTTTGGATTGGGGACCATCTAAGATGGTGGTGAACATCTGCCTTGAAGACCTGAAGGGAAAAATGAGATAAATTATTGTCAGCAAGTAGCAACGAGAACGCCACTCAGGACAGCGCATACTCCTGCCGTGGGTGGCCGCTGCTGAGCCCTATCTTCCAATGGTAAAAAAAATCCTTCAAAAAATTCCTGGATCCGGAATAACATCCTGAGCTTCACCAAAAAATAATCAATTCTTCCTTATCCCAAGGGCAAGCATCACACCAACTTTCATCCAAATCCATTCAGAACTTTTCCAGATATCTTGTTCACAAACACACGCACACACACACACGGACGGACATGATCGAATGCATTACTGCCTGACGGGAGTAATTAACAAAGCAAAACGCCACGTGGTTTGCATCATTGGTTTCACTTTTGTTAAAATGGGGAATTTTTACGCTGTATGTTGTCATTCGTACCAATATGCAGGATTCGTACCAATATGCACCAGGAATCCCAGTTGTAAATTTACCTCTTGATAAAAAGAACATTTTAACATTTAGCTTTTAACATTCAGCTTTCATATTGCAGAAATTTATTCCTCATGACATAATGTCAACCTGATAAGATATGATTGGCTGAATTATGTTGCCATGGCAACCATCTCGGTAACTTGGATTGTGCACATGATATTCCAAAAACAGTACTGTTTCGTTTGTGGAGGTATGTTGTCATTGTGTAGTGTTGGCGCTATTAGCATGGACCGCGTGCGAGTAGGATGCCCATCTCGATGTATGTAAGAAGAAAAACTCTGAGCTTGAGGTTGTTTATGTGTTCTTCACACGGGGTTGAAGACATGCTAATTATCTCGAGGGTTTAAGATAAATCTCCCCAGTTTGTGATTGCCTCCTGTGATTTCCCCTCTGTTCTTCCAATTATAATAAGCCGGCCACAAAAACCCATGTCATTAAACCATGACAACGATAACAGCAAACGTCATAGAGTTATACTATAGACTAGAGGGCGTACTCACGATGCCGCTGACAGAACCCGGCCGTGCCACCATGGAGATCCGGCCGCCATGTTTTTGGGGGGCAACAAGTACACGGATGCGCACACTAACGCTATGGTGTCGAAGAACGAGTGGCTGTTTAAAGTTTATTATTATTGCACACCGCACCTTTCCTGTGCCATCTCCAGGCGCTACATATCGTCATTGCCGGGCACCGAAGGGGGCTCGGCAATGACGCACGCTGAAAGGGAGTACTCAGTTTTCACTCTGGTTGTTTGTTTGTTTTCTTGTTGTGCACCGCACCTTTCCAAAGCCATCTCCAGGCGCTACATAACGTCATTGCCGGGCACCGAAGGGGGCTCGGCAGTGACGCACGCTGAAAGGAAGTACTCAGGTTTCACTCTGGTTGTTTGTTTCTTGTGCCAATGACCATATATATTTGGACATGCCAATGACCAGGTGATTTATCTGCAAAGGCTATTTTTGATAAACTAATTAATCAATTAATCGATTCATTATTTAATTATTCGATTGATGACTAAAAAAATTTTTTTGGGGGGAAGTTGCACATTCTGATGAAATGGCGGTGGTTTATGTGTTCCATGACCGAATTGATTAATAATTTAATTTTCTAATGATTATTATTTGTTTATTTTCATTATTAAATTAATCATTTATTTATTTTCTTTCTCATTTGGCCAATATCTCAGGCACCTTTTGAGCTAGGAAGCTAATATTTGGACATGACAGTGACCAAGTGATGTGGCTATCAAGGATATTTTTGATTTATTGATTAATCATTTTTAATCGATTAATTATTTATTGATTGATCAATTAATTATTTAATTTTTTATTAGTGACTTATTTAATTAAATGTTTTTACAGATACATCTTCGGATGAAGCACTAATGGTTTAGTTATGCTATTAGCCAATTGATTAAGAAAATATTTTGTGATAATCTTTTGTTGATTTTAATTATACAATCAATCAATCAATTATTGTACACCTCTACCTCCCAATGCACTCTCTCTGTGTGATCTGCACTGCGGTATGCCGCGCTGTAGGATATTTAATTATTTGGCATGGGGGCGGTGTACTTTGAATGGATCTGTACTTGTTTGTTTTCTTGTTTGTTTGCTTTATTGTTTGTCCGGGCTATATCTCAGCCATCCTTTGAGCTAGGAAGCTGAAATTTCGGCACAATAGTGAGCAAGTACTTTGTCAAAAACTTTATTTTTTGTTTTTTGATTAATCAATTAATTGATGAGTTATTTAATTATTAGCGATTAATTAAGTATTTATACATTTCCTTTCTCTTCTGGCCATGACCTCAGGCACCTTTTGAGTTAGGAAGATGATTGTATGGACATGCCAATGACCAAGTGATTTGGCTGCAAAGGCTATTTTTGATTTATTTTATTATTCAATTAATCAATGAATCGATTAATTATTTAATTATTTGAGTAATGACTAAAATTGTTTGTTTTTTTCGTCACAGATTCAGATGAAATGGTGGTGGTTTACGTGTTCTTTTCGCGAATTGATTAATTATTTCATTTTTTTAATGATTATTATTTATTTATTTTCATTATTATTTATTTATTTATTTTCTTTCTCATCTGGCCAATATCTCAGGCACCTTTTGAGCGAGGAAGCTGATATTTGGACATGACAATGACCAAGTGATTTGGCTGTAAAGGGTATTTTTGATTTATTGATTAATCAATTAATCGATTAATTATTTATTGATTAATAAATTAATTATTTGATTTTTTTATTCATGACTTATTTAAATAAATTTCTAAAAGTTACATCTTCGGATGAAGCACTCGTGGTTTAGTTATGCTATAAGCCAATTGATTAAGAAAATATTTTATGACAATCTTTTCTTGATTTTAATTATGCAATTAATCAATTGGCTGCAAATTGGCAGTTAATCAAATATTGTGCACCTCTCCCTCCAAATACAGGCTCAATGAGCTGCATGGCGGTATTGCCGGGCGCCAGAGGCGCCCCGGCAATGCAGCGCTGGAGGATATTTAATTATTTGGCATGGGGGCGGTGTACTTTGAATGTATCTGTACGTACTTGTTTGTTTCTTTTTTTTCTTTAATCTAAACGAACAATATAGTCATTGCCACTATTTATCATACATTAAAGCACCAATCTTGATTTAAGTGGGCAACTACACGAACGAACGAACGAACGAACGATACATTTATTTACCGAAAAAAAAGAACAATTTTCCTGATTATTAATGGAATGTAAAACAGTTCATTATAAAACACCCATGATAAAACTAAGTTATCCTCGGTCATCCGGACATCCACTCTGCTCATTGTAACGGGAAGAGGGCACAATCACATTTACAGTGCATTCAGAAAGTATTCAGACCCCTTCACTTTTTTCACATTTTGTTATGTTGCAGCCATATGCTGAAATCGTTTAAATTCATTTTTTCCCTCATCAATCTACACTCAAAACACCATACTGACAAAGAGAAAACAGGATTTTAGAAAATTTTGCAAATTTATTAAAAAGAAAAAACTGAAATATCACATTGACATAAGTATTCATACCCTTTGCTATGACACTTGAAATTTATCTCAGGCACCTCCCATTAATCTTGATCATCTTTGAGATGTTTCTCCACCTTGATTGGAGTCCACCTGTGGTAAATCCAATTGATTGGACATGATTTGGAAAGGCACACACCTGTCTACATAAGGTCTCACAGCTGACAATGCATATCAGAGCAAAACCCAAGCCATGAGGTCGATGGAACTGCCTGCAGAGCTCAGAGACAGGATTGTGTCGAGGCACAGATCTGTGGAAGCCCACAAAAAATCTCTGCTGCATTGAAGGTTCCCAAGAGCACAGTGGCCTCCATAATTCTTAAATGGAAGGAGTTTGGAACAACCAGGACCCTTCCCAGAGCTGGCCGACCGGCCAAACTGAGCAATCGGGGGAGAAGGGCCTTGGTAAGAGAGGTGACCAAGAACGCGATGGTCACTCTGGCTGAGCTCCAGAGATCCTGCGTGGAGATGGGAGAAACTTCCTGAAGGACAACAATCACTGCAACACTCCACCGATCTGGGCTTTATGGCAGAGTGGCTAGACGGAAGCCTCTCCTCAGTGAAAGACACGTGAAAGCCCGCTTGGAGTTTGCACAAAAGCACCTAAAGGACTCTCAGACTGTGAGAAACAAGATCATGTGGTCTGATAAAACCAAGATTGAACTGTTTGGCTATCGTCTGGCCACAGCGTGAAGCCGAGCTCGGTGTGAGGCAGGAGCACTGCTCCAGCGGGGGGCACAGTATTCCATTGAGCTGCGGATGAAAGCCTTGTATGTGGTGAAGAGCTCAGGTGTGCCAAGGAAGTTTACTGGTGATTAAAGCACATCATACGTTGCCCGCAAAAGGAAACTCAACAATATTGGCTCCATCCTCCCAATATCTTGCCACTTCAATGTCCTCACCTGCACACCTTCCCACCATGACCAAGCAGCTGTCCGACTGCTTTTTACATATCTCCCCTCCTCCTGCTTTCTTCCCAAGAAAGGAGGAGGGGATATATATATATATATATATATATATATATATATATATATATATATGTATATATATATATATATCTATATATATATATATCTATATATATATATATATATATATATATATATATATATATATATATATATATATATATATATATATATAAAGCTCTGTTGACTTTTTGCTCCACCAAATAGCAGCGAAACGGAGTTGAGTAAAAGGGTGAAAATTCCACAGATGCTGTGATAAATAATCTCTGTCGGTTTGAATGTTTGAAAGGGAATAGACGTCTGGATCAATTTTTGAATTAAATTTAAATCGCGATATATATATATATATATATACATATATATACATATATATATATATGTATATACATATATATATATATATATATATATATATATATATATATATATATATATATATATATATATATATATATATATATATATATACAGTATATATATATATATATATATATATATATATATATATATATATATGTCGGTCAAAGACCTCAAGGGAAGGAAGAAGAAGAAGAATCAGAGCAACAATGTTTAATAAAATCGATTACAAACACACAGTGTGGAGCAAGGCTCGAGAATGCACCGCCTAACACGCAGCGGGCAATTCCTCAAGACACTCGCTGAAAAATAAGCAAAAAGGCATTTCATATATAGCAAAATATCAGACAAGAATCTGCGCTAAAGACAAAGCAAACCTGGACCGTAAAGGCCCACCTACCATCATTCCTTCCTGAAGAAGGCCAAACTTAGACAAAAAAGATGTAAGCATAGGATAATGATTGAATACACATGCTGAATACACAACTATCAAAGGATGTGTAATGTCTATATTTCTTTCCAAGGTTGGTTACATCCTTGATTTAGGAGACATACTAGAAACTACAAAGATATATAATTAATTATTCCCTTTGTGAAGAAGGCGTTTGGCAACATGTTTTCCCTGTACGTGGGCGGTGAGCATATTATCTACTGTCTGGCACATACATTCAAGGACTTGTTTATTGGGCTAAGGATCCACCCTGCACCTCGAGCCTCGAAACCACATTTTGTCCACTCGCCTCTGCCTGCAGCTGAGTTCAAATCAGTTTTCAGAAGCACGATATATAATTTCAGATGTTATGATCAATTGAGCATGGGATTTAAACCCTAATGGCTAACAGTTCCTTCCTTTGTCTTTACAAGACAACTCCTTGGAAAGACACCGTATACCCCAGTGGTCAGCATCCCAATTAGTCACATGCCAGGCACGACATATCGTCACGTATGCTCAAAGTGAGATACCGGCCCTAACTGGCCGTCTAACATTCAACGCATAAATTGTTAGCCATAATTCGCGACGACGGCGCCTGGTTAGGAGATTGCTGCCGCCCGGCCAGATTCCGAATCCACCCTCGTCACGGCGTAGGTGCGACCCAGTTGCCAGCCAGATTAGGGGCCCTCCTTATGCAGGCGTGGTCCTTGCGAATCAGGGCAAACAATCGACGTCCAATGCCATCAAGCCTTGTACATGTGATTGCTGGGTGGTGTAAGTGGTGGTGAGGGTGGTTCTTCCGGATACATGTTTGCCATCCGCTCCTTACTGCTGACATAATAGCAATAACCTTTAAAAGAACCTACACTTTCTAAATCACAGGTATAATCATCCCAACTAAAATAATCATTATCAGAATCCCAAGCATCAATAGGTTCATCGATTACCCCACATACTCCTTCCTTTTCTGCCAACAACATATCCAAAGCCACTTGATTCTGCATCACCATCGTTCGCATTTGCACTAATTCGTTTTCCAATTGTAGTTCTGCGATTCGGGTTTCGTTTCCAATTCGTTCCATTACTAATGCGAGACTATCTATTCGCTAATCATTCATAATACATAAGAGGCGTTAGCCAGTACACGCAAGGGGTTTACCACACAAGTATCACAGTCATCACAAACATCAATACAGGCATCAGCCAGTTCCCACAAGGGATTTTCAACACAAGTATCACAGTCATCACAAAAATCAATACAAAATTCTGAAGCGCCGGTCACATCTGCCTTGTTGAAGGACCCATTCAGGTCGACGGCCTCTATGGTCAAGATCATGGTCTTCCGACGGCGGTTTCTTCATCGTCCATCCTGAAAAATACTTTCTTACACACACCATGATCAAATTCCTAGCCCCCCCGTCCCACCAATTGGCATTTAGTTACCTTATCTCTCAGATGGTTGGCTTATTCATAGCCGCATTTCCTGTGTCGTGTCTGGAAATTCGAATGCCATATTTACTTTCACCAATTTCCGAAAATACCTTCCTTTTAATCATCTTCCCTACATCTAATAATACATGATTTACCAACCATTTCCCCCCCAGTGCAAGCCAACCCCTTGTATCACCTTCTTATCACGAAACAACAGTCCATAACTAACCACTCTCCTTTATTTCCTGTCTTTTCCATTAACTTTTATAACCTTTTCCTCCACTTTCTCATCAATTCCTGCAGTCACCTGTCATTGACAAATAATCCATCTGATTCGACTTTCCACTCCAATCATCTTTGCACTTTCCATGACCTTCTTCACACTTCCTTTAAACCTTTTTTTCAGACACAACCCACATGAGTTATGAATACAATTTCCCCTTTCAGGCACGTGTCTAGCCACTCACAAAGTGTCCATAAGACAACGTCATCATATTTCACACCTCAGCTCTCGAGACCACCCAGGGGTCCCTTGAGAGATGCATCCTAATGTTAATCAGCTCTCGAGAGCTCAATTTTGAACAGGGGTAAAACCAGCAATACTCAATTCTGCCGAGCAAGAGGCCAGAGCAGTATCACTCCCTCTTCCCTCTGCCCACCATAACTGGCAGACAGACAATGGCGAGCCATAAGCCCCAAAATGACATTGCACGAACCCTTTCAATATCTGTCTAAACCTACTGCCATTTAACGACGCTTCCCAGATGACGGCTCCCATACACTATTCTGGCACAAAATTGTTGCATCCCACAGATGCCACGATTATTTGAACAAATTCATTTTCCTAATCCACCCTTTCAATTTTCATTTCAATTTAAAGTCAATCCAATGTCCTCTAATACCTCTCTTAGCATCCCATGCACCTGTTGCAGACACCTGTTTTAGCCTCTGGCCCCAGATAACTCTCTGCCGGTAGACCATAATGGTTTGGTCGCCATATGCATATGTCTCCGTGTTCGCCCATGCCCTCATGTCCCCAGTGCTGGCAAAGCGGTATATTAAACTAAGTGTGATTGCCACCCCTAACAGGCGGTGGTGCAGCATCCTCGATCTGTGGTGGTGCGTTTGAGGTGTCTGTGTTTGTGGGTATGGCCAACTTACAATGTGTGGCATGTACCCAGGACGACTTGCCCTCACAAAACACCGCTGTTGGTGTGATCAGAAGAACTTGGTATGGCCCCGTCCACCTTGGTTCGAGCGCAGTCTTACGGGTGAAATGCTTCACCAGCACGTAATCTCCTGCCTCGAAGGTGTGGATAGGCTTGCTTGTTGGCTCCGGCAGGGCCTCCCGAACACGTTCATGTATGCTGCGCGCCACATGGGATAGACCTATGCAAAACTTTAGAAGCATGTCATCCATGATAGGTAATTCAAGGGCTGCCATATCCACTGGCGCCGATACCGGCAAACTCATGGGCCGACCCATTAATATCTCGTGCGGAGAGAGACCAGTGGTGCGCCCTGGAGTGGAGCGCACGCTCATTAACGCTAGCGGAAGGGCCTCCGGCCACTTGAGGCCTGTCTCGTCGCAAATCTTTGCCAACTTACCTTTCAGTGTGCCATTCGTTCGTTCTACAAGTCCCGCCGATTGCGGGTAGTAAACACAGTGGAACGACTGTATCACTCCCAAGGCCTTTAACACGGCTTTAATGACGTCACCTGTGAAGTGCCCGCCCTGATCGGATGACACTTTCTGCGGGACGCCGAATCGACATATAAAGTGCCGCAAAAGGCACTTGGCCACCATTATAGCGTCAGCCCTGACGCATGGGTAGGCCTCCACCCACTTGGTGAACATGTCCACCACTACCAATACATGCTTAAAGGACATACAAGGCGGTAAATTGAAAAAAGCGAACTGGATATGACAGAACGGCCCGACGGGAGCCGGGTGACCCACGTTGTGGCGGCGTCTGGGGGGTGCCCCCCTATTATGCCGTTGACATATAGCGCACGAGCGACAGACCATGGTAACCGCAGCCGAAAGGCCTGGTGCTGCCCAGGTGGAAGTGACCTGCCTCATCACCCCCCTATGGCACACATGGCCATTTTGATGCGCCATGCGTGCCAACCATGGCAATAAAGCTCGCGGTGCCACAGGTTTGTCATTAATCGTCCACATTTGTCCTTCCGCGGGGCGCTGAGCTCCCAATTTAATCCAATCTTGATGTTCTACGTTTGAGGCCGCGGCTTGTAATTGTATTACATCGAACTCTGTAGGTGCGGATGTCGGAACGTCTGTCTGGGCGGTCGCTTTAGCGCCCTGTTTGCGCGTAACTACTGGCATATTATACCCAATCTGTTGGTTTGCCGCTTGTGCTGCTGCTTCGTCGGCTCGGGCGTTTCCACGGGCCACAGCGTCGTCTGTACGCTGGTGACCTCGGCATTTAACTACAGCTATTTCACGTGGAAGCATAATACTATGAAGCAGATTTCGCACTAAGTCCCCATTTTTGATGAGTGCTCCCGCTGAAGTGAGGAACCCTCTCATTTTCCATATGGCCCCTTTGTCGTGGACCACTCCGTGTGCGTATGCCGAGTCTGTATAAATTGTCACTGCTTTTTCCTCGCTTACTTCGCACGCTCTCGTGAGTGCGTACAGTTCAGCTTGTTGTGCTGACCAGGTGGGCGGGAGGCGGCCGCTTTCGACCGTCTCCGTATCCGAGCATACTGCGTACCCAGATAACAGGGATCCGTCCCAAGCCCGTTTGGCTGAACCATCGACGTAATAGGTGTGATCGGCTTCCTGTAGCGGTGTGTCCTGTAAGTCAGGCCTTACTGTTGATATTAACTGCACCACGTCCGTACAAACGTGCGGGATTCCCTCCTCCTTTGTTGGCAAAAGTGTCGCTGGGTTAAGAACGGTACACCGCATCACCGTCACGTTGGGTGCCATAATTAATGCCGTTTCGTATTGCATCAGTCGAGTGGCTGTGAAATGCTGTGTGTTTCGCTGTTGTAGTAGTGTATGGACGCAATGCGGTACCTGTAAAAGGACAGCATGTCCCATTACTATGTCGGCCGTCCGCTCAACTGCGTATCGGGCAGCCGCCACGGCTTGTAAACACAGCGGAAAGCCTTGTTCTACCACATCAAGCTTTTTGCTGAAATAGGCTACCGGACGTTCCCTATCTCCATGAGTCTGAGTTAACACGGATTGTGCGAATCCCCCTACTGCATGGGTGAAAAGTGTGAAGGCCTTTTTATAATCGGGAAGGCCCAGGGTTGGGGCCGTTACCAGGGCTCGTTTGAGTCCTTTGTAGCAGCGTATTCGATTGTCCGTCCAGTTCACCATCCGTGGCTGGTCGTTTTTCGTCGCCTCATATAGAGGTTTTGCTAGTAACGCATAGTCAATTATCCATGTACGACAATACCCTGCCATTCCCAAAAATCGCAACACCTCCCTTTGTGTACGAGGCAACGGGGTTTCCATGATGGCCGTGACCCGGCTCGCGTTGAGCTCGCGTCTCCCATGCGAAATCGCGTGTCCCAAGTATGTAACTATTTCCCGCACAAATTGCAATTTTTCCCGGCCTACTTTGTGGCCTTTCTCGGCTAGCGCATTTAACAGCGCTAGTGAATCCGTCTCGCAGGCTGCCTGGGATGGAGAGCAGATTAATAAGTCGTCGATGTACTGCAACAGCACCGAGCCGCCTTCCAATTGGACATCTGCGAGATCGCGGTGCAGCGCTCGTGAAAACAAGGTGGGGCTATTTGCGAAACCCTGCGGAAGCACTGTCCAGGTGAATTGTCTCCCCCGGAAGGTGAAAGCGAAGAGATACTGGGACTCTGGAGCTATTGGCACTGAAAAGAAGGCGGAACACAAGTCTATGACTGTAAAATGTGTAGCATCTGGCGGAATGGAAGTCATCAAAACTTCTGCATTTGGTACAACCGGATGAATACCCTGAATTATTTTATTAATCTCTCGCAAATCCTGCACAAATCGCCACTTTCCTGTCATTGGTTTTGGCACTGGGAATATGGGGGAGTTACATGGGCTATTAGTTTCGATTATTATTCCCTGCTGCACGAGCGATTCTATCACCGGAAAAATGCCTGCGTCAGCCTCGTGCCGAAGTGGGTACTGCCGAATGTGTGGTAAAGGTAACCCTTCTTTAATTGGAATCACCAACGGGGGTGCATCCCTAATGCGCCCTACTTCATTCTCGTGTTGCGCCCATAGTGACGGGGTGACGGTGTCGAGCAATCCATCGGAGTCCCCTGGAGTCGTGGGGACCGCCCTGACCATATGTGCCGCTTTGGGTGGCAGTTCCACCATCTCAAATCGAACTCGTCTGTCCTGAGGTGCCAAATTAATTATGAACCCTTCATTGTTGTCCAACACATGGACCGTTCGGTGTTCAACATTGTATCGACGCCTTACTGGCGTTTTCCGCAGTCGGTCCATCATCCATCCAATGCTCTCGGATGGCCATCCTCTGGCGGTGCTAAGGGTAACATGCGCTACCATCCCCTCGGGGTACTTAGCCTTTGATCTCTGGCGTGGCGACAAGGTTACCGTAATCCCAATGCCCTCTCGGCCAATCCATATGTGTGATAATTGAAGATCAGAGGTTTCCCCTAAAGCTGCCGCAACCATGTCTAAATAATAATCATCGCTCCCAGTCGCGTCATAACATGCGGTGCAATGCGGCGGGTTGTATTTCAATTTTGTGGCTATGTGGTGTTCTTCTAGCCAATCACGAATTTCTTGCGTTTGCGCGCCAATCGTGTCGATCACATGAGTCCATGTTGCTAAAGCCCCTTCCTCCAACCGCCACCAATACACGGTGGGGCTGGCGCGCTGCAATGCCATCATTAACAAATCACGGTTCGATTCTCTGACGTCGACGTATACACCTTCCTTGGTGCACGCAATGTCACAACCTAATCGACACAGCAAATCCCGTCCTAGTAAATTAGTTGGGGCAGTAGTGGTCATGAGAAACGCATGCTTAGCTTCTAGCGGTCCGAACATTACTCGGGCCTCTTTTGATACGGGGAGAGTTTCTAATTTTCCTGAAACACCCTGGATTTGGACGCTTTTGTGTGTCGGTTTCAAAGTAGGTAGTTGTCCCTTATTGATACAACTGCGAGTCGCACCGGTATCCACTAAGAATTTTAGTGGTTGTCCATTTACATCTAACATCAAGGTCGGTTCCTCATCTGGGGTCATTGTTATTAATGGACATTCCTTTGGCGGCCCGCATTCGTCCCGTCAATAGGCGTTTCCATATGACGGCCCTTGCTGTCCCTGGGGTCCTCGTGGTCCCCTTGGATAATTTGGACAATCCCGTCTCCAGTGGCCCATCTGTCCACATTCAAAACATGCCCCTCTCCCTGGGGGTCCCTGTCCTGGACCCCCCTGTTGGTTTGGCCTTCGCCCCCCTTTGTAGGGAGGTGGGCGCCCTTGCCCTCCCCTCGGCATTTGTTGGACTGGGGCACAAGGCCCGTATGGCATGCCCGAATTGGGGGTAACCCATGGGGTGGGGCCCATATTGGAGGGTCCCCATTGCGGTGCCCATCCTGGCATGGGTGTTTGTGGTGGCCAATAGGCCGGCGGGGGACCTAGCACAGAACATGGTGGAGCAGCCCACTGGGGTTGTTGGGGTTGTCTCCACGTCTGATTCCCTGGCCCACTAGGCCCTTGTGGTTCCCGGGGTACTTGCATCATAGCTGCCTGCAGTGCCGGACCGAGTGTCTCGTCATCACTTGACTCACTCTCACTGTCACTTCCCATTATTTCTGCCCCCTTTTGTTTCTTCTTCTTGCTCCCCATTGTTCTTGTTGTTTGTTGCTGGGCCAATTTTTCCCTTACTAACATCTGCAACATTTCTTCTTTAATTTCCTTTTTTTCCTCCGAAGAGGAGCCCGGACATTGTTCGAGTTTTGTACATAATTCATTGGTCCCCATTCCTTTCCAACCGAAAAGGACGGCATGCACTTGTTTTTTTAATGCGGGCCGAAGCCCTTCTACTAGGTAATTGTTCACCAGGGGAGCGGGTAGGTCCTCGACTTGGATTAATCCTAACCCGCCCCATCGAGCTATCGCTTTTTCTATTCTCTCTCGATAGTCGCCGATAGTCTCTCCTGCTTTCTGTTTTATGTTCCCAATTCTTCCCCAATCTGGCCCTCCAGGTGGCGCGAGCGCATTACCAATGTTGGTCAGGAGATGATTTTTCAAAATGTCCCAATCGTTTCCGGTCATGGGTGGCACCCGAGCCATGGGGTCATCTATTGGCCATAATGAAAGGGTTTTAGCCTTTACCCATACCTTTGGTGGCAATATAGATGCTCCCAAATGACAAATATCTCTCCAATCCGGGGCATCCTCTGTAATCCAGTGACGGAGCAATATTACTATATCCAAAGGTTGGTCGATCAACATTTCCTGAACCCTCTTTTGCATGGCCGTTAAATCAGATTCTTTCCAAGGCACACGTTCCCTTACTACCACGCCGTTTGCGTCTATTCCCACGCATCGCATGGGGAACACTCCCTTTGTTTCTATCGCACGTTGCACTGGTGCCCGATACTCCACTAGTGAAGGGTAAACTTTCTGACCTGGACCAATCGGGGGTGGAAACCCCGGGGTGTCTGTGCTGCTATCTCCATCGTCCTCGACTTGAGGGGCTGATGGTTGTGGGGTCTTATGAACTCTAGGGGGTCTCCCATTTGTTTCCCTTATAGCGCCCTGGTGTCGGGTACGTGCCTTAGATCCTGGGACTGGACCATGGGGGGGGGGGGGGGGGGGGGTAGGAAACAGGGATTTCATCTTCCTCATCCTGTTCCTTCTCATCGGAATTAATCCGGGCTACCATTAGCCTCTGACTTGTCTGCGCTGCGAGCGCCTTCATCTGTTTATCCTGTTTCTTCCGACCCTGTTTGCGCTCATCCTGGTATTTGCCCAACTCTCCTCGCAAACTCGCTTGTCTGGAGGCTGCCTGTCTCTTCAAGGCCTCCACCTTCCACCAACTATAGACCTTCCATGAATCAGGTGGGAGTCTCTT
This sequence comes from Myxine glutinosa, assembly GCF_964187855.1. NCBI lineage: Eukaryota > Metazoa > Chordata > Myxini > Myxiniformes > Myxinidae > Myxine > Myxine glutinosa. The sequence goes on from NC_136263.1 coordinate 77,824,988, forward strand.
CTTCTTCTTCTCTAGGGCATCTAAAGCCCCATATAGCACATCTAACCTGTCTATTGCAAATGACCCTTCCTCTGGCCAAGGCGTATTCAAACCCTCGGTCAATATAGTCCATGCCTTGCTCGGTTGCAAAGCAGCATACCCATAATCTCTTTTCATGTAAAACGCTGGAGTGTTCTTCAACGGCTCTCCCTCCTTTCCTACCTTATTACCCATTCTTCCTACCTTCTTGGGTTAATCCCTCCTGGTAGTCCTAAGATCGGGTCGCCCCCCGATCCCTAGCCTTAAACGCAGTTCTCACGCCGGAGTAACTTAACACCTATTATCTATCACCCACATATGGGTCTACCTGCTTCCCACGCAGGAAGCTTACCTGAGGGATATCCCTCCTTATCTCGCGCGCCCTGTATAATCGATTCGTTACCCACTGCTGCTCTGGTTAGACTAAATATGGTTCGGAATACAAGCCAGGTAGTACAGCCGACAGAGGTCCACACGTCCAAAGCAAGGCAGGAGGCTTCAATTTCGATGTGCAAAAATGCTTACCCAAATTTGATGCCGGCAGGCCTCCTTCCCGACCTGGAACGTGAGGGTCCACCTCGTCTGCACACCTGGATGATCCCACTCCTGACACCAAAATTGTCGGTCAAAGACCTCAAGGGAAGGAAGAAGAAGAAGAATCAGAGCAACAATGTTTAATAAAATCGATTACAAACACACAGTGTGGAGCAAGGCTCGAGAATGCACCGCCTAACACGCAGCGGGCAATTCCTCAAGACACTCGCTGAAAAATAAGCAAAAAGGCATTTCATATATAGCAAAATATCAGACAAGAATCTGCGCTAAAGACAAAGCAAACCTGGGCCGTAAAGGCCCACCTACCATCATTCCTTCCTGAAGAAGGCCAAACTTAGACAAAAAAGATGTAAGCATAGGATAATGATTGAATACACATGCTGAATACACAACTATCAAAGGATGTGTAATGTCTATATTTCTTTCCAAGGTTGGTTACATCCTTGATTTAGGAGACATACTAGAAACTACAAAGATATATAATTAATTATTCCCTTTGTGAAGAAGGCGTTTGGCAACATGTTTTCCCTGTACGTGGGCGGTGAGCATATTATCTACTGTCTGGCACATACATTCAAGGACTTGTTTATTGGGCTAAGGATCCACCCTGCACCTCGAGCCTCGAAACCACATTTTGTCCACTCGCCTCTGCCTGCAGCTGAGTTCAAATCAGTTTTCAGAAGCACGATATATAATTTCAGATGTTATGATCAATTGAGTCATGGGATTTAAACCCTAATGGCTAACATATATATCTATCTATAATTCCACTAATCTCTGTGTGTGTGTGTGTGTGTGTGTGTGTGTGTGTGTGTGTGTGTGTGTATGTGTGTATGTCTGTGTGTGTGTTTGTTTGTCTGTGACCGCTGTTTCTCGACAACCACGGGTCCGATATACTTGCAACTTGCCAGGTATATTGCTGGGGACCCAAGGATGTGCCTTTTCAAGGTTTGAAATTAATCGGACAAGTAGTTACCGATCTATGTCCAAAAAACGATTCAACCAATCAGAGAGCAGCGAGCTATCACGTGTGCCGAATGTGCCGAACAGACTCTGCCTCGGACGGCACATTTGAGAGCGTATTCATTTATTTCACGTTGGCAAACTATGTTGGCGTTAAACTATGTTTTAAAACTAATTAAAACTAATTTGCGATTCTTTCGCTTTCCTGCGCGTTTGTGCACGCTATGGCGATTTCTTTACCAAACTCCGCAAGCCGTTCGCTTTGGACCAAACCATTTCATGTAAATAGAGGGGGGGGGGATTGTCACCGTACTCGCAAGCCGTTCGCTTTGGACCAAACCATTTCATGTAAATAGAGGGGGGGGGGGGGATTGTCACCGTACTCGCAAGCCGTTCGCTTTGGACCAAACCATTTCATGTAAATAGAGGGGGGGGATATAATTTTAGATATAGATATAGTACGGGCATGCCCTAGTATATGTAAATGCGAGTTGTCTGTGTGTGTGTGTCTGCATTTTATTCAGAGATGGCAGAACGGATCTTCATCAAACATTCAGAGGTTCATCAGTGAGTGCCTGGGAGTGTTCTCGGCAAACAACAATAAAATAAATTGAAAAAACAAAAATCGCTCGACAGTGCCGAATCTTTTTTAAATTAATGACAGTTATACACAAGTACACATTCGCATAAATAAATACAAAACAATTACCATACATTTGAATACAAATGAATCAAACAATTCCGGAAATGTACGAATTTGGTAGTTTGGCTTCTTCTTCTTCCTGATCGGCATCACACTTAACCCAGAAACGTGAGCCACATTCATTCAGAAACGTGAGCCACTCCCCTTCCCCTCCTGCCTCCCCCCTCCCCTCCCCTTTCCCCCCTCCACCCCCTCCCCTTCCCCTCCTGCCTCCCCCCTCCCCTCCCCTTCCCCCTCCACCTTACCTTTTACCCCCTTCTCGCCCCTCTCCCTCTCCCTCCCTCCCCCTCCTTCCTCCCTTCCCCTCGTCTTCCCTCCCTCCACCCCCTCCCCAACCCTCTCCCTCCCCCTCCCCCCTCCTCCTCCCCTTCCCCTGAGGTGTTTTTAATTTCGTGGTGGTGAGGTGTTTCTCATTACGTGTTTCGTGGCTGTGAGGTGTTTTAAAATTACTTGATGGTGAGGTGTTTTGAATTACGTGGTGGTGAGGTGTAATCGTCCCAAACTTCTAGTCTGCACCTACCCATCCCGTATGTATGTGCTGAGGGGTTCTTTTTGGATTTTATATATTTTTTCAACCTAAATCTTCAACCTAAATGGCTTATAAAAATGTAATATCACAAACACTTAAAATAAATTTGTGCAAAATAATTGTTTGTATTATGATTGGTGTAAATCATGACAATACAGCAACTCAGGTACAGTCATTATCTTCAGCTAAAATAAGCCCGTTCTTAAGTAACGACGTGTGGTGAGGCGAGCGTAGCGAGCCGAGCCATGCTCGTATATATATATTGTTATGGATCCGGGGGACGGCACTCCCGTTAGCAAGGGGGGTTAATCCCCTTGTCCTGTTAAGCTGGCCGTCCGCTGGTCCTGGAAGTATGACGTCACTTCCGGTCGGTGGTGAGTAGGGTTGTAAGCCCAATCCATCTTACTACCTAATTACCACCACCGGCCGTAAGCGAGGAGATACTCCCACCCGGGCCGCAGCGTGATTGGATGCGCCGGGCGAAGCGAGCTGCGACTCGGGCCGTTAACAAAGGACTAAACCCGACTCCGAGCGTTGGCCGAATCGTGCCACAGGTACTCAATTGGGAAGGGACTAAAGTGATCGAGGGAAGAAGAAACCAAAGTGAAGGAAGAACAGATATTTATTAATTATGTACCCGAAACCCGAAGAGGAAATGAAAGAAGGGCATTTACAAGGAGAGGAAGAAGCAGATACACAGGGCAGCCTTAAAACAGTCTTATATTACGATACGCCCAGACAGAACAAACAGACTTACACGAATAGGGAATGGCAGGAAGGAATGGCTGGAATGGGGAGAAGGTCCAAGCAGATGGCAGGGCAGGAAGGTACCGGCAGATGCACCGCGTCGAGGTCCACTCCAGTCCACGCTCCGGTCCACGCGATGGGCTTGAGGTGAAACCCGGCGGCAGCTGCACGTATCGGTTTCACGCTGTCGGACAATGCGTATATACCTCGATATTGTCGTCGTCAACGGACCCACTCTCCTGCATTACGATTCAGCGTGTTCTCCTCTGGTACCTTGCACTTCGGACCTTCGCACTCATCTCTCGAAGCAGTGCCTCGCAGCCACTTTTATGGGGCATTTTCAGATTAAGCCGCCGGCTCCCAGGACACGCCCAATGGTGAGCTTGCCCCGGCCCTGGTTGGCTTTCCGAGCTCACCGGTCCGCCCCTTGACGAGACGTTGACAGGGCCACGCCTTGTTCTTGGCGCCCAACTTACTCCTCCCCCCTTTTCCTCCAGATTACCGCATGTGTAATGGTGGCTTGGTGCCAGCAAACAAACCAAGACAAACGGCAGCGAACGCTGCCATACCGCTACTGCACTTTGAAGAGCGGGAGATGATTGGGGATAATTGAAGGGGCATATCTTATTTGATTAATGCAACGTAGATTCAAGTATTGGGAACAGATCCTTAACTAAAACACATAATAATGAGATAAATACAGAGAGGTCCTATGGTGCTCTACATGTTGTACATGGACTAACTAGGGTGTGATCTTTAACCTTTACTAAAAATGGGAATATTTACAGGGGATTATTTATAAGGGAACATTTACCAAAATTTACAAAGTGAAGGTTCTAAAAACCGTAACACAGCACCCGTCTCTGCTCCATGGGCCGTCCCGGCCCGAAAGAACTTTAACTTAATGTGACACTCAGGTGTAGTAACCCTCTACTATTAACCTTACCCTGAGTGCGACAGTTTTAAAACAATTAAGTATGTCCACCTGCTGCGTTGCATTCTGTCTAACTGATTCACGCCCACAGGATAACCGAATCACGGAATTATTTCCAAACTACACCAAAGCCGGTGGGGAGCATTATTTACAAGACACTAATTATGTACACTGCAAACCCAGGACCTGTCTTTTGGGAGACAAAAATATGTTTCGAAAGAGGAAAGAGCATGCACTGCACTGTACCGATACACCATACCCACATGCCCGAGGATGCACAATTGATATTTCAGTGCACCCCCGAGCACAAGAGCATTACAATTCACCAAAGCACCAAAGCACCAATAAATACAATAAAGCACCTCAGTCATCACAATAAAAACAAACTGATGACCTCGTTCTTGTTTCTCCCGCTCTGCTGGCCCGATGTTTCTTGATGTTGTCGTTCTTGTGGCTTGCTGCCTATTTGTAATAATAAAAAGGCACACAACGCGTCAATTTTTTAATTTATGGTCAACTGGGGCCAACTAATGGTGGTCCACCTGTATGGCATAGGGGCCACCTCACCGTGGTCCGCAAGCAAGCTTGTCTCTGGCCACCATGGCCGGTCCCAGCAGAGGGGCCAGGCCCCAACACGTGGGGTCCATAAGTGTGGTGCTTAGCCACAGAACCGTGGTCCATATGGTGGTGCTAGGCCGCAAGTCATGCGGTCCATAAGGTGGTGTACCGGTCCAGGCAGGCTGCAGCGGCGGTTCGGGCACACAACTGCGGCTACCTGCGCACTCCCCCCAGACCCAAAAGAAACAAGCCGTGAGTGGGGAAGGAAGGACACAGCAAGCATCGGGGCAAGGTCGCAAGGGTACACATCAAAACAAGGTAATGCAAGGTGAGGTGTGCATGGGAGCGAGTGGAGAAAGTTCGTCCCTACTGTACGTCACCCCCCCTGTCACCTACCCTACCCTTGCCCTTACCCCGTATTTACAAAATTCTACACATTTACCAATTCGTCACTGCTGTCTCGTCTTCCCTATATCTCCCCTCATCCAAATTGGTTATCAATCCCTCTAATCCAAATTTGCCCCCAATTCAAATTCCTCATCAATCCCTCCGAAGGAGGAAGAGATGGAATTACAGCACAATGTCACACTTGCGTCATGATGCGTCTTTCAATCCAACCAAACATTTACGAACACAACATCATGGTGTGGAGTCTATCTCACCTAGGTGAGTGGCTGCATATGGTGCGAAGGGATTTCATTCTACCTATCTTCTAAATGACATTACCATTCTTTACTCTACCCGGGGTCTTTCCCTGCCAAACCATTGGCCACTTTACTCTATGCGGTTCTAAAAACCAATTCCCACTGACCATCTGTGGCGCTCACCAATTTGGGGTCTCACTCCCCCGATTCAACTCCCGGTGCCCTCGCACAATTTCAGGGCTGGGTCGTGTGGCGCTCCCAGCAGGCCTGCTCACCTGCACACCTCCGCCACCGTAGTTGCCTCCCGAGCTTACCTGCTCCTTACCCTAACCTATCTTGGGGAAGGCACTCTGGCTCTCTCCCCACTACCGCCCTCTCTGACGTCGGGCTACCCGGGTCCGTCCCTGGATCCTCGGGCCCCACTGAACACTACTGGCTCCCAGAGCCTACCTGCGGCCTCACCTGTCCGACAGACTAGCAGTGGCGGAGTTCCCATTCAACCATACACACTAACAGGCCACACGCCCAGCCAATTTACTCCAATACTGCACCCATCCAAACACCATTCTGCACACGCACCACAGATGTCAATATCCACCATAATTTACCTATACCCTCTACCTACTCTTAAACTACCCTCCCCGGGTGCTCGTGAAGGGGGATCCACCTTTCCCCCATTCACACCTTCGCACCATGAACTCCCACTCCACATTTTCCACACTCTCACTCCACACCATCCATTCTATATTCCATTCATTCCAGACCATTTATTTCCCACAACCATTCTCACCTGTATTTGCACACCTGTGCCCACACACCTGGTGCCACTTGCACCCTCCTTTCCTCCCAGGACCATTCACTTCAATACAATGCCAATCACACACTTTCACAATACTCTGCTCAATACTCTTTCTTCACACACGCTGCATCATCTGACCTAACTACTCCCTTCTGAAACTCGCGCTCCCCGTCTTCCCTTATACTAAGCGCTCCCACGTCGTTATAATCCAACTAACCTACCTACGTCCCCTACTACAGGTATCATGTCGCTACTTAAATCTACAGTTACCTATTGTCATCTTTCTAGATCCCTATCATTTTATCCTAACCCTCCCGGGCTAGTTTGCACAGCCACCCCATAAACTAATGCTCATGTGTCCTGCTATGTGAGGGATGGCAAATTTACCATCCCTCTACATTGGGCATCCCTCACTATCACCCCCAGTCCTCTGGCACTATGAGCCCCCCTCACAAGAGGTACTGGGTCCTGCCTTGGCATCTAAAGCCGAGGCAATCCACGAGGGCGCCTGCTCGCCGGTGTAGGGTCTTATCAGGTCGGCATGGACGATCCGAGGGAGGGCTCGTGGCCCCATTTTGATCTTAACGACCATGTCACAGACTTGCGACAGGACAACCCCCGGGCCTTGCCAGGGAGAGGTGAGTTTTTGGCACCTACCCTTCTGCCTCTGGGGATTAAAGAACCAAATCTTCATCCCCGGAGCGTACTGGCTCACCTGGCTCCGGTGGTCGTACCTGCGCTTCATCCTGGCCCCCGCCAAATGGAGCAAGCGGCGGGCGAAGGCATGGACCCTCTCCATGCCTTCCTCCAGGTGACGTGCGTAACCCTCCCTCGGCGGGCTAATTGTGGTGTCTGGCATGGGACCACATAGCAAGTCGGCGGGAGCCCTCAACTCCCGCCCATACATGAGTAGCGCTGGACTGCATGCGGTGGCCCCATGCTGGCTAGTTCGGTAGGCCATCAATAAGTATGGGAGATGTTCTTCCCAGTCATCCTGACGGGTGGTGGTGAACAAGGCCAGTTGTTGGACCAATCTTCGATTGAACCTTTCCGCCATCCCTTCAGATTGGTGTCTTAGAGGCGTTGTCCTGGTTTTCCTAATTGACAGGAGTCTACACACATCTTTTAGCAATTGACTTTCAAAATTTCGACCCTGATCAGTGTGCAGCTCCTGTGGAATCCCATGCCGACATACAAATCCTTCCACGAAGGCCTGTGCAACCACCCCGGCTTCTTGGTTGGGGAGGGCGTAGGCCTCCGGCCACTTGGTGAAATAGTCCATTACAACTCGGGTGTACTTGTTACCTTGGCGAGTGCGGGGTAGCCGTCCTAGAATATCCATAGCCACCCGCTCAAGGGGGGCCCCCACCTGGTGCAATTGAAGGGGGGGCCGCATCCTCCGTGCTGGTCCCTTTTTGGCAGTACAGGCATCGCATCTCCGACACCAGTCCTGTATATTGCGCCCCATATTAACCCAATAGAACCTCCGGCGGACCCGAGATGTAGTCTTTGTCCTGCCCAAATGGCCGCCGGAGCAGGTACCATGCACCTGTTGTAATATGATGTTTTGGAATTTGTCAGGGACTATCACCAGCCAGGAAGTTCTCTCAGAGGGAACCTCCACCCACTTGCGATATAAGATGTTATCCTTCAATTCCAGGGTCTGCCACTGAGCCCAATATGCCTTTGTTTGCGCCCCGAGGGGGGTGGCCTCTTCCCCATTAGGTCTCTGTCCCAATCAAACCCATTTGTACACCGGTCCCAGGACGGGATCCTCCTGCTGGGCCGTGCTCCAAGCCAAAGTTCCAAATTCCTCGTCTGCGGTTAGTGGCAAAATTGGCCCTCTCACCCGGGTTGCACGGACGACGAGGTTCGGGGCGGAAACGCCCAATTGCTCCCTCTCATCGTATCTCGCACAAAATTTACAGTTTTCTCCCAGACAAGGATGCCGAGAGAGTGCATCAGCATGCCCATGGGCCTTCCCGGCCCTATGGGTCACATTAAAATCGTACTGCTGCAACTTTTCCAACCACCTTGCAATTTGGCCCTCCGGTTCCTTGAACCGAAGGAGCCATTGCAAGGAGGAATGGTCAGTTCGAACCAAAAATTTCCGCCGGTACAAGTACGGGTGGAAATGGTTCATGGCAGCCAGCATAGCCAATAACTCTTTGCGAGTGACGCAATAATTTCGCTCGGGCCTACTCAAGGCCCGACTATAATAAGCAATCACTCTCTCCACGCCCTCCTGTGTCTGCGACAAAACTGCGCCCAATCCTTCCTGGCTTGCATCCATGTCCAGGGTAAAGGTCCCGTCACTAGTGGGGTAAGCTAGAATGGGTGCGGATGTCAAACACCCCTTCAATTTTAGGAAGGCCTCTTGGCACTCCCTTGTCCAATTAAATTGAGTCCCCTTCTCCGTAAGCTGGTGAAGGGGCCGGGCCAACTCTGCAAATTTCGCCAAAAAGTGCTGGTAGTAGGAGCAGAGTCCCAAAAATCCCCGCACCTCCTTGATGGTACATAGTGTGGGCCACTCCTCTACCGCTGTAATTTTGCCTGGGTCTGTTTTTATCCCCTCGCAACCGATAACGTGACCGAGATAGGCCACCTCTCTTGCAAACAAAGTGCACTTGCTCGGGCTCAATTTCAACCCTGCCTGTTTGAGGCACCCAAACACCTGGTCCAAATTAGCTATAGCCTGGGGGAATGTTTTGGCATGTACTAGGACGTCATCCAGGATACGCCGCCGGCTCCCAGAACACGCCCAATGGTGAGCTTGCCTCGGCCCTGGTTGGCTTTCCGAGCTCACCGGTCCGCCCCTTGACGATACGTTGACAGGGCCATGCCTTGTTCTTGGCGCCCAACTTACTCCTCCCCCTTTTTCCTCCAGATTACCGCGTGTGTAATGGCGGCTTGGTGCCAGCAAACAAACCAAGACAAACGGAAGCGAATGCTGCCGTACCGCGACTGCACTTTGAAGAGAGGGAGATGATTGGGGATAATTGAAGGGGCATATCTTATTTGATTAATGCAACATAGATTCAACTATTGGGAACAGATCCTTAACTAAAACACATAATAATGAGATAACTCCAGAGAGGTCCTATGGTGCTCTACGTTTTGTTCATGGACTAACTAGGGTGCGATCTTTAACGTTTACCAAAAATGGGAATATTTACAGGGGATTATTTATAAGGGAACATTTACCAAAATTTACAAAGTGAAGGTTCTAAAAACCGCAACTATATATACATACATACATATATACATATATATATATATATATATATATATATATATATATATATATATATATATTGTGGATTTGAGAATGGTGTTGTGTGGCGTGTGGCCGTGTGGCCTGTTAGTATGTGTAGTTGAATGGGCACTCCACCACTGTGAGGATGTCGGCCAGGTGAGGCCGCAGGTGGGCTCTGGGAGCCGGTAGAGTTGTGGATGGGGCCCGAGGATCCGGAGGATGGACCCGGGTAGCCCAGTGCCAGAGAGGGCACCGAGTGGGGAGAGCGCCAGAGGGCCTTCCCCAGTAGATAGGTTAGGATAAGGAGCAGGTAAGCTCGGAGGCAACTGCAGTGGTGGAGGTGTGCAGGTGGGTAGACCTGCTGGGAGAGCCACACGACCCAGTTGTGAAATTGTGCAAGGGCACAGGGAGTTGAAGCGGGGGAGTGAGACCCCAAATTGATGAAGCACCACAGTTTGGTCAATGGGAATTTGGTTCTTAAAACCGCATAGGGAGTAAGATTGCCAATGGTTTGGCAGGGAAAGACCCTGGGTAGTGTAAAGTGTGTTAATGTCATTTAGAAGATAGTTGGGATTGAAATCTCCTCGCACCATCCGCATCCACTCACCTGAGGTGACAGAACTCCACACCATGCCAGGTTGTTTTTTTTGTTTTTTTTGTGCAAATGGTTGAAATGTGAGACGCATCATGACGTGGGTGACATTGTGCTTTGTTGTTCCATCTCTCCCTCCTTATGAGGATTGATGATGAATTGGGTGATGGCAAATTTGGTTAGAGGGATTGTGGGGGCATGGCCCCTCTGCTGGAACCGGCCATGATGGCCCGAGATCTTGCTGGCGGACCTTTGTAACATGGCACCTATGCCATACAGGTGAACCACTCATAGTCGGCCCTGTGGGCCATAAATAAAAAGAACAGTGGACACGTTTTGTGCATGTCATTTTATTATGTCCAAATAGGCCGCCAGCAAAGAAGAAAGACAACATCTGGAAGAACGACAATGGCCAGCAGAGGGAGCCGAAGAGGAAGACTGGCACCAGGGGTTTGTTGGGTTTTTTAAATATTGAACTGTGGTGACGATTGGTGCTTGATGGTGCTTTGGTGCGTTTTGGTGCTTTCTGGTGTGTCGATGCAGCGCAGGCTGTCTTCCCCCCCAAAAGAACAATCACAGGTCCTGGGTTGCGTTTTGTAAATACAAGTAGCATCATTGTACATAATGCGCCCCCACCATAAGTGTTTAGTTTGAAGACAATTCCGCAATTCGGTTAGCTGTGGGCGTAAATCTGTAAGATAGGGTGCAATGCAGCAGCGGGACATACTTATTTGTGTTTTAAAACTGTCACACTCAGGGTCAGGTTAAATGTAGAGCGAACTACACCTACGTGCCACACTAAAGGTAAAAGTAATAGGCCCGGGATGTGCCTAAGAGGAGGAGGGTGCAGTGTTGTGGATTTGAGAATGGTGTTGTGTTTTTTTAATGGTTGTAAGTGTAATGAAGATCGTTGTAAAATATCACCCTCCTTCCTCCATTTTGTGTATAAAGGTCAAAGGTCGTCCCCTTAGTTATTCCATATACAATCACATAGCAAATCATAGATCTCCTTGTTCAGTAGTTATCTCCTTATTATGTGTATTAGATTAAGGCTTTGTCTTCCATTAATTGACACTCCATTGCACCGAATTCAAATAAGGTAGATTCCCTTCGAAGTCCCCTTTTGTCATCAATTGCCAACTGCATTGGGCGGGTTCTGCGTGCGGTTTTCTGCATTCGCCGCTGCTGCTTTGTGGTTTTCGCCGCAAAACCTCCATTGAACACGCGGTGAGATCGGAGAAGAAGGGGGAGGAGCCACCGAATCCAGGGCGTTGGCCGCCGATCGTCATCACAAGGTGGAGCCAGCGAGCCCTGACCCGCCAATCAGGACCAGTGAGAGACCAGCGCGGGCGTGGCGCGGGTTGATCTGGAGGCGCGCTATAAAAGCGCGTGCGGAAGCCTTTGAGGGAGTCGGAGAGAGAGAGAGAGATGCGGCAGATGAGTCCAGAGGAAGGAAGTGACAGAGCCCCACGAGCAGTACCACGCAGCTTTGACTCCACCAGGCAGCTTTGACTCCACCAGGCAGCGTTGACTCCACCAGGCAGCGTTGGCTCCACCAGGCAGCTTCGACCCGTTACCACGCGGGAACCAGGATCGGTGGCATCGGTGGCCGTCGAGGTCCAGGCCGACGTCCCGTGCGGGATCAAGCCCCAGCCAGCGTCCAGCTGAACCTTCCTCTCTCCTTCCAGTCCTTCGTTCCTGCCTCCATTCCATCCTTCTGTGTACGTGAGTTTGTTCTGTGTGTCTTGTCCTTGGGGTTAAGTAAGACTGTAGTAGGTAAGCTAATTTGCACTGTGTCTCCTTCCATTCTTTCTGTCTTTATTTTCGTATCCTTCCTTCTCCTTGGTTACTTTTGACTTGTGCATAATTAGTTGGTAATAAATTATATTTGTTCCTCCTTACTCTGCCTTCTTTCCTTTACATCCGTTTCATCCTTGTCTTTTCCCAATTGAATACCTGTGGCACGATTTGGCCAACGTTTCGGAATCGGGTTAGTTTCTGTTAATAGTTCGTGCCGCAGTTGCTAAAACTGCTCGGCAATTAACATCTGTCCGTGGCACGAACGAGGCTGTGCACCTGCCTTTCCGGAGGTAGCTGGGCAGCGTCAGGGACCCCGTCGGTCAGTCAGAGACGAGGGGATTAATCCCCCCTCGGTAAGGGGAACAGAGGCCGACGTTGGGTTCCGTAACAATATATATATACATCCAATACGTCAATGTTATCGTCCGCGTTATCGTTCTCCAACCTGTAGTTTTGTTGAAAAAACTTAACGTTTCGACCAGCAACCCAGTGTGCACTGGGCTTCCACTAGCCTTTATCAAGAGAAATTCCCTTGTTTACTTCCTCCCAGATATACCTGGGGGAAGGGGTGGGCCTATTCTGTCAACAAATCACCAAGCTTAGTTGTGAGACCTCGTGACCATTTACACGTGATAGGCTTGTGTTGCAAGTGTTTTGTGCGTGTTTGAACGGTGTATTGTGTTTTGTATTCCTTGTTGCTTGTGTTGGTTATGTCCCACTTTGTCCTTGTACTCATCCCAGCATCGGTGTCTATGTGGTGTATAAATTATGCATGAGAGGTCTGTATGCCTGTGGTAACACCACAGTCTCCTCTCTCAACGGTCCCATCGTTTGGCCAGTGTGCCATGTCTCCAGTATTCGCCTCCTGGCCCGGTTCGTGGATGCCGACAGCACATTCACATTGTCCCACAGGGGAACATGGCCCGCCCTTATTCCATGCTTGGCGACAGCAGATCTTTCTGGGTGATTACACGCAAAGGCCTTTTGGTGTTCATTAATGCTCTGGCCTAAGGTTCTTCCCGTCTCGTCTATGTATTCTCCACCTGTCACATGGAATGGTGTATACCACACCTGTGCAGTCATTCTTTTGTCTTTGACCTTGGTCAGTGCACGTCTCAAGGTGTATATAGGTTGGAAGTTAACCCTCACCCCGACCGGTCTCAAAATCCTGCCAATCCTTTTGGCTACTCGTGGCACATATGGTAGCATGCAGAAGCCCTTAGGTGGTTCCTGTGGCACGTCCTGGGTTCGACCATTTCATTTTTTGGGCAGAGATTGTCTGAGTAGCCATTGGCTTTGAATACACATTTGATATTCTTGATCTCTCTCCTTTTGCCGTTCAAGGTGGATGGTGTATTCCTTGCCCTTTTTTGTGTATTCACCACAGCTCTTTTGGAGTGCGGTGGATGGCAAGACGTAAAATCAAGGTAACGCTCGGTCTGGGTGGGTTGCCTATACACTGCGGTACTTAAGCTTCCATTTGGGTTCCTACTCACCATGACGTCCAGAAACGGAAGCGAACCACCCTGTTCTTCCTCACAGGTAAATTTGATGGAAGCAAACGTTTCACTGATGCCCTCCTGGATTGTATTAAGTTAACAGCCAGGCTGGGGCAGATGACAAAAGTGTCATCGGCATAGCGGTACCAGACACGTGGCTGTGTTGGGAGGGATGGGATGGTGCGTGTCTCAAGCTCTTCCATCACCATGTTGGCAACCACCGCAGACATCGGGGAGCCCATCGCAGTGTCATACACCTGTGATTCCAAACCTCCACTAATCTCCACGAATCCAAATCAGACAACTCATACTCATTTACATTAAAATAAAAAAAACTCTTCCTCCTTCACCTTCTTCTTCACATATACTAATGCCAAGCCTCTTTAAATACCGTTTCTCATATTGATTAGATTTAGCAAACGCCTGCTATCTTACTATAATTCACCAAATGTCTGTCTGTCCATTCGAAGGTACCGTAAAAACTGCTGAATCGATCGCAAAGATATTTTGGATGGATAATTGTGGGATCCCCAGGCGTAAAATAGGCTATTTAGTTTTCCCAATTTCAGCTTTAGTCTCCAGCATTCTCACGTTCGGACTCCCGCATCACATTCGCTTTTGCATGACATTCATTGTGACGTCTTCTTACGTCGAGCAACAGTACCCGCCCTATGGGCCCCGCCCCTATGGGCGGGGCTTCAATTGGGAGGCCCAAATGAAAAGGCTAAATATCGGAAATTGAAGGCTTTTTTTCTTTTAAACGATTTACATAACCATCCGTTAAATCTCGATCGGTGCAGCCGTTTGTGCGGCACCCGGGAAAATAACGTCATGCGGGAGCAAGTATCAGCTGGACGTGGCAGTGTGGGAGTCCACGTTTGCACCGATCGCTGCACCGTGTGCCGCAAAAACGACTGCACCGATCGCTGCACGGCTGCATCGATCGGATGTGGCATGAAGGAGGATCTGCACTTCGGCATGGAGGATCAGATCTAACAGATCGCTGTCTCCATCGATCTTGCCAAGGCCGTAACACCTATCGGCTCAAAATCCTTTTAACTGTTGATTTGGTATAGTTACACGTTTCGGGAATTTGGTACACGTATCGGGAGTACATATGACATAGCGATTGTGAACACGATTATCGATCACGATTCACGATCACGATCATCACGATCATAGTGTATCGATCACGATTTGAAAAACGATGGAATAATATTTACCGATATGAACAGTGATGTGGCTTTTATTGAAATTCTAAAGATACTGTTTGTAATAAGATGAATCCAAGTCTCAACTTAGGAGATGAGCAGTTTAATGAACAGCAGAGCAAGCCACGTCACTCGGCCTCGTATCTCACATCAGGTCTGCCAGCCCCCCGCCCTCCTTCGCATCGGCCACGCCCCCCCCGCTCACATATTCATATGACATCCCCCTTTCTCCCCCCAAAAAAAAAAAAAAAAAAAAATAATAATAATAATAATAGACAAGTTCATACAGAGCATCAAATGGGCTGGAAACATAAGGAGAGAGAGAAACAAAACAAAAAAGAAA
Source organism: Myxine glutinosa (assembly GCF_964187855.1). NCBI lineage: Eukaryota > Metazoa > Chordata > Myxini > Myxiniformes > Myxinidae > Myxine > Myxine glutinosa. The sequence goes on from NC_136263.1 coordinate 77,840,139, forward strand.
ATCACAGTATTACCGGGAGAATTGCAATGCAGTTCAGGAAGGCTATCCACCCACATATTTACATTAGCGAGACCACTATTAATCAAATATCCAGCCTGACAGGCCGTCTGACCGTGCGGCCAGATCGAGTTTGGGATGCTGGTGGTGTGGTAGGCGCTTGGGTACGTGGAGATGATGGTGGCTCCTCGTCAGCACCCATTTGTCCCTTGGCAATGGCACGGTCAACATCGGTATCGTCGAGGGAAGTCTGGAACATCTCGGGCTCTGGCCGCCTTGGCTGGGTCTGTTGAGCGTGTCGGATGTGGCGGCGATTCCGCCTCAGGATGTTTCCTGTTTCTGTGACGACTTCGTACGACCTGGAATCTGGAAGAGGGCCCACATTGCTAAACGCGATATTTCAGATGTAACCATTGTCCATGGATGGGAGTTGACAGATGGTAAGCTAGAGCCACTGGGGTATGTAGGAAATGTTCTGCCACAACAGTTCATCAATATCATCGACAAACCACTATATTCTGAAGATGTGGAGACAGATGAGTCGGATACAGAACTGCCAGATATCCCATATCGGTTTGGTGGAGGCAGAAATGACAGTGACCAAGGTTGACAATATTCACCAGTGAATGAACCGTGTGCCCACTCGTTATATTGAATACATTACCCAGTAAACCTCGTGTGGTGGTAGCTTGTTCATTTGTTAATGTGCATACATTATGTCAGTCTAGTTTCATGCTTCGTGACATTCGTAATCTTTATGACGATATGTTACATCAGAGAAACATAAAATATTCAATTGGTACATGAGTTGTTGATGTATTAAATCCCATGAATGTGTGCTCCCTGCTCTGCTTTCTTCTATTAACGAGTGCTATTTTTTAACTTGCCATAACTTTGTCAGTTTATGTCATAGAATCAAGTTATGGTATCAAATGTTAGGTATATTGACACAGTTTATTTTGACATCTGACGTGGATGAATATAGTCCCACATATGCACTTCAAACAAAAGTAAATGTAGAAAGTTGATCATTTTTGTAATGCACCGGATCTGTGCACGAGGTGCGGGCATATTTAGTCCAATAACTAACATGAAGTATTTCTGAAATATGACAATATTGATTTCAGAAGAACCAGCAGAAGCTAAGCTTTCATGTGGTACCTCATTTGTATGTATTAATGTCATAATGACCACACAAATTACTGCTATGATATTTGTATGTACTAGGGCATGCCCGTACTATATATATAGGACGTGCCCGTAAGTGCGTGATGTTACCGTACAATGAATGTATCGTCCCGACGCCGCAGCTCGGATGGCGCTGCAGTTAATCGGGCCCCCAAATTCCTCATCGACGATAACTAAACAATATATTATATGAATCGCACCGTACATACCTCCTTCTAGATCTTGTTCTTGTCTTGATATACTCACTCAGGCTCACTCTATCACGACTGAGTCCTCCCAGCTCCTCCAAATGGCGCCCGCTAGCCGCTACGTAAGTCCGGAAGTGACGTCCTCATTTGACTGTCCGGAAGGTCGCAAATCGCAGTTACGATGAATCGCAAATTAGTTTTAATTAGTTTTAAAACATAGTTTAACGGCAACATAGTTTGCCGACGGGAAATAAATGAATACGCTCTCAAATGTGCCATCCGAGGCAGAGTCTGTTCGCCACGTTCGGCACACGTGATAGCTCGCTGCTCTCTGATTGGTTGAATCGTTTTTTGGACATAGCTCGGTAACTACTTCTGCGATTAATTTAAAACCTTGAAAAGGCACATCCTCGGGTCCCCAGCAATATACCTGGCAAGTTTCAAGTATATCGGACCGGTAGTTGTCGAGAAACAGCGGTCACAGGCATACAAACATACAAACATACAAACAAACATACACACAGAGATTAGTGGAATTATAGATAGATTACTGTTACATTTGTATGTATTACTGTTACATTGGTATGTATTACTGCTCCATTTGTATGTATTACTGTTATATTTGTGTGTATTACTGCTCCATTTGTATGTATTACTGCTCCATTTGTATGTATTACTGTTACATTTGTATGTATTACTGCTCCATTTGTATGTATTACTGCTCCATTTGTAAGTACTAGGGCATGCCCGTACTATATATATATCTAAAATTATATCCCCCCCCCTCTATTTACATGAAATGGTTTGGTCCATTCGCAAAGCCAAAGCGAACGGCTTGCGAGTACGGTGACAATCCCCCCCCTCTATTTACATGAAATGGTTTGGTCCATTCGCAAAGCCAAAGCGAACGGCTTGCGAGTACGGTGACAATCCCCCCCCTCTATTTACATGAAATGGTTTGGTCCAAAGCGAACGGCTTGCGGAGTTTGGTAAATAAATCGCCATAGCTCGGTAACTACTTCTCCGATTAATATGAAACCTTGAAAAGGCACATCCTCGGGTCCCCAGCAATATACCTGGCAAGTTTCAAGTATATCGGACCCGTGGTTGTCGAGAAACAGCGGTCACAGACACACGACACACACACATACACATATACACACACACAGAGATTACTGGAATTATAGATAGACTAGGACGTGCCCGTACGTGGGTGCTTGCCCGTACGTGCTTGCCCGTACGTGCGTGCAAAAAAACATGCGTGCAAACAACAACAACAAAAAAAAACTTTGAAACCACGTGGCAGTAACGACCACAGAACCCCCCCCTCTATTTACATGAAATGGTTTGGTCCATTCGCAAAGCCAAAGCGAACGGCTTGCGAGTACGGTAGAACCCCCCCCCCTCTATTTACATGAAATGGTTCGGTCCATTCGCAAAGCCAAAGCGAACGGCTTGCGTTACTTTTACTAATAGCTCGGTAACTACTTCTCTGATTAATATGAAACCTTGAAAAGGCACATCCTCGGGTCCCCAGCAATATACCTGGCAAGTTTCAAGTATATCGGACCGGTAGTTGTCGAGAAACAGCGGTCACAGACAAACACACACACACACACACACACACACACAGACACACACACACACACAGAGATTACTGGAATTATAGATAGATTACTGCTCCATTTGTATGTATTACTGTTACATTTGTATGTATTACTGTTATATTTGTGTATTACTGTTATATTTGTGTATTACTGTTACATTTGTATGTATTACTGTTATATTTGTATGTATTACTGTTATATTTGTATGTATTAGTGTTACATTTGTGTGTATTAGTGTTACATTTGAATGTATTACTGTTATATTTGTTTGTATTACTGTTACATTTGTCTGTACTAGGGCATTGCCCGTACGTGGGTGCCCGTTCCGTGGCCAAAAAAAAAAAAAAACGCTACCCGTACGCTCTACCCCGCCCGTACGCCCGTAAACAAAAAAAACAATGCTCTTCGCTTCCGCCCTTCGCTCTGACTGAATTGGGAGAAATAATGCGCATAAGAAATCGAATTACGTACCGTAATGGCGGTCAGCTCGTAACGCGCTCAGCTCCGCTCGTCTCACATCGGCCACGCCTACGCAACAAAGCGTTCTGTGATTGGCTGCCGGAAGATAAGTCGTCACTGTCCGGAAGTTCGCAAATCGCAGTTACGATGAATCGTTTTAATTTAATCGCAGTTTGAATTCGTTTTAAAACATAGTTTAACGGCAACATAGTTTTCCAACGTGAAATAAATGAATACGCTGTCAAATGTGCCGTCCGAGGCAGAGTCTGATCGCCACGTTCGGCACACGTGATAGCTCGCTGCTCTCTGATTGGTTGAAGCGTTTTTTGGACATAGCTCGGTAAGTACTTGTCCGATTAATTACAAACCTTGAAAAGGCACATCCTCGGGTCCCCAGCAATATACCTGGCAAGTTTAAAGTATATCGGACCCGTGGTTGTCGAGAAACAGCGGTCACAGACACACAGACACACAGACACACAGACACACAGACACACAGACACACAGAGATTGCTGGAATTATAGATAGATTACTGTTATATTTGCATGTATTACTGTTATATTTGTATGTATTACTGTTACATTTGTATGTATTAGTGTTACATTTGTGTGTATTAGTGTTACATTTGTATGTATTACTGTTATATTTGTATGTATTACTGTTATATGTGTGTGTATTACTGTTACATTTGTATGTATTACTGTTACATTTGTATGTATTACTGTTATATTTGTATGTATTACTGTTATATTTGTGTGTATTACTGTTACATTTGTGTGTATTACAGTTATATTTGTGTGTATTACTGTTATATTTGTGTGTATCACTGTCATATTTGTGTGTATTACAGTTATATTTGTGTGTATCACTGTCATATTTGTGTGTATTACTGTTACATTTGTGTGTATTACAGTTATATTTGTGTGTATCACTGTTATATTTGTATGTATTACTGTTACATTTGTGTGTATTACAGTTATATTTGTGTGTATTACTGTCATATTTGTGTGTATTACTGTTACATTTGTATGTATTACTGTTATATTTGTGTATTACTGTTACATTTGTATGTATTACTGTTACATTTGTATGTATTACTGTTATATTTGTGTGTATTACTGTTACATTTGTATGTATTACTGTTATATTTGTGTGTATTACTGTTATATTTGTGTGTATTACTGTTATATTTGTGTGTATTACTGTTACATTTGTATGTATTACTGTTATATTTGTGTGTATTACTGTTACATTTGTATGTATTACTGTTATATTTGTGTGTATTACTGTTATATGTGTGTGTATTACTGTTACATTTGTATGTATTACTGTTACATTTGTATGTATTACTGTTATATTTGTGTGTATTACTGTTATATTTGTGTGTATTACTGTTATATTTGTGTGTATTACTGTTACATTTGTATGTATTACTGTTATATTTGTATGTATTACTGTCATAATTACCGCACAAATTACTGCTGCAATGACCGTTTTGAGCGTACCTCTAAATATTAGGCCAAAATGACAAGTTCATCCCACCTTATGCAATGTTAACATTCCATTTCATGTTCAGGATAGTCCAGGGCATCAGAAAAACATCGTGTCAGAAAAAAAGAAGCAGGACAGGGTGATGATGTTGTTGACCTGGAAGGACCAGAGTGGAAGAAATGCGTGATGGAGAGCCGCCTGGCACATTGCCGCCAGTTTCTGTGCAGCTCATTGTAGGAAGCATCACGTCACCTGGCCCCTCTTAAACTTGAGGCAAAGCACCATGACTGGGTCAGCTCGTTGTAGGGGAGCATCATGTCATTGTTGTAGGGTGTGCCCGTTGTAGGGTGTGGGTGTCGTTGTCGTTGTAGAGTGTGCTCGTAGGGGAGCATCATGGTAATGCTCCATGATTGGGTCAGCTTCTTGCCCACATATCCTGCAGCACCTTACCCCAGGAACTTGACCATAGGGTTGGTCTTTTGCTTTCAAGCTTGCAAGTGCATCTCGTCTTCCTCATTTTGTGGTGCATTTTATTGGTGCACATCTTTTTCAGTCTCTTTATCCACTTTGTAAATCAGAAAATAATCCATAGAATTGCCAAAGAATTGCACACAACATGAAATCATGAAAGACGATTTTGTAGATGTTAATCTCCACCATCTCTTCTTCCTGGTCTTCCATTGAAATGAAGTCCAGACATTCTGAAGGGTTTGGGTTTGCAATGAGCAAAGCATGGGTCAAAAGAAAGAGAAAATTTTACTTGGATGACTTTGAAATCAAATTAAGCAAAACAAACGCAGATCAGCCGTTCGTCACTCCAAATTCCTCTGAGGCTTAACATGGTGAAAGTTGTTGCCACTTGTAAGAGTGGAAAATAATTATGATTCCAACATTTCGGTGTGAAAATAAAACGAGGCTAAATATGATTTAAAATCACAAAAATCACAGTTATACAAGTAATTCTCAACCTGTTGTTATATCTGCAATGAAGAAATTATTACAAAAGGTAATGCAATGAAACAGTCGGCCCAACTTACGAATCACTACTATTTCCTTGTTCTCTCAACATATTTTACATTCAGCATCAAAATCAACTTACGGTGAACATCCATATCATCCAGACATGCGGTTTCATTTCCAGGGATCTCAGTTGCTGGAGTCAACCAATGTGTTGGAGCGCACTTTGGGGAGCTCCATATGGAGGGCTCCCATGGGCAGGTGTCAGGTTCGATCTATAAAAAGAAATGTCAGAAAACTGAGTTTAGGAAAAATGTTTTAGTCCCACAACGCATTTAGACAAAGCATTATTAAATACTTCATACATTATCGCTATGGATCCCACTTAACCTTATACATGATACAAATACATGCACATTTACACATAAATAAATTTAAAATGTAAGCAGGTTTTTGTAAAGGTCATACTGGGTGGTTTGCCATTACCTTCCCAGCAATAGTTATATAAGAAATTTGTAATTTGTTCATGGTGCCAGTGATAGGTTGCCAACTCTTCGCGAATGACACCACGGGATATTTAATGTCCAACAACTAATGCCGGCAAACGGGATGACCAGGTTTACCGACATCCGCAGGACGACACATACATTGATGAAACACCCTGCCTGTGAAACACCAGAATGACAGTTTCAATGAACACAATGACAGAACACTGGAACCTAATTGTTTTTGTTAAGTTTATTAATATTTTTTATTCTCCCGTTTTTGGACGTTTATTTTCTTTTAAATTCATTTTCTCTGCAACCCGCTTGAGCGATTGCCACGGAATTTTCACCAAAGGAGCACCTCCTGTAGAATAATTTTTTTAATGACAATAATGATATCATAGGTCACGAGGTGCGGGTGCCTTTAAAAAAAACAAAAAAAAAAACTTTGCACCTCTGTATCTCTGAAAACGCTCTTTGAAAAAAATTGAAAATTGCCACACTGTCAAGAACTCCCCACGGGGAGTAAAATACATGTTGATCATGACATCTTCGGTGCCTTCATATACAAGGCTCAATCCGGTCATAAGGACAACGCTGAATCCAATCAGTTTGGAATGTATTGAGCATCATCGAGGCAAAAATTGTATGGGAGAATTATTACCTGCGCCACCAAAGGTCTCCGCCTTTGTTTTGTTTCTTTGCTTTTGTTTGAAACTCCGAGGTTTTGTTTACACCCCTGTCTGTTTGTCTGTCTTTTTGTCTGTGAACAAAATATCTCAAAAACCTGTGGACGGATTCGGACGAAATTTGTCAGAGATGTAGCGTATGTGACAAGGACGAAATGCTTAGATTTTGGTGAAGATCCGGATTTGGATCCGGCTACGAGAATTTTTTAACTGATTCTTCACCATTGGGAGATAGGGCCAAAAACTATACATAGCAGGGTATTTCAAAACGTTGTGGACGGATTTGGACGAAACTTGGTGGACCGGTTAGGTGTCTGACAAGGACGATTCGATTGGATTTTGGTGAAGATCTCAATATGGATTCGGGTATGATAATTATTTAATTTTTTCAAGTGATTCTTCACCATTGGGAGATCGGGCCAAAAACGATGCATAGCAGAATATCTCAAAAGTTTATGGATGGATTTGGACGAAACTTGTTGGACAGGTTGTGTGTGTGACAAAGAAGAATCGATTCAATTTTGGTGAAGATCCGGATCCGATTCAGCTTGCAGAATTTTTAAGGGATTGTTCACCATTGATTGATATGGCCAACCAGGCGGAGGTATGCTCTCCACTGAGTGCCGTTCTAGTATTGATGATGTCATTGGTCACATGATTCGGCAGCCATATTGGATTGAAAATGCAAACCTTCTCCAAAACGGCTCACTCAATCGACGTGAAACGCCACACATATGGTCTAAGAGCCTTGGGGAATATATGTTGAAAACGATCAAGTCATAGGTCACATTGTTTGGCAGCCATATTGGATAAAAAAAACGAACCTTATCCAATCAACACAAAACATCACACACATGAACTCCTTCCAAATCCGAGGCGGCGGACATTTTTTTTAAATCTCAAAGGCCATGTGGTTGGGCAGCCATATTGAATCAAAGTTTAAAACAACAAAAAAACTTTCCATGAAACCGCTTATGCTGTTGAAGTCAAAATTTACAAAATTTAAATGTGATAGATCACATGGTCTGGCAGCCAGAATATTATATGTATGTGAAGAAGAAGAAACCTTTTAAGAAGAAGAAGAAGAACTTTTTCACTCCAGTTCGGCTTAAAAGAACGATGTGAAACTTCACACACATGATTAACGAGTATTTTGGAATACAGTTTGGTAATTCAAACATCTTCGGTTGCATTTCTGGCAGCCATTATTAAAATTTATTTTGAATCTGAGTATTGTTTGAATTCCTTTAAATTTCATTTTTAATACCCAATTCTGAATAGTTTTTTTTTTTTTAAAGAGGACTTCATTGGTCACGTGTCTGATCAAAGTGGGACGTCTTTGCACCCGACCATCACTACCAACAGTTATAAAGTGGAAGTTCTAGTTATTATAATTAATAACACCTGTCAAAGTGATTTTAACCCAAACTTACCAATACTCGTAATCGTCATTTCAACCCAAACTAACCCATACTGGTCAAAGTGATTTCAACAAAAACTGTCCATTTTCGTTCACGTGATTTCAACCCAAACGAAGCAAAACTGGTCACGGTGACTTAAATCCAAGCTGGACAACACCAGTCATAGTGATTTAATGCTATACTCACCAAAACGAGTCAAAATGATGGGGATCCTGAGGAACAAGTAGGGTCCACAAGGAGCAAATGAGGTCTGTAAGATGCTCCACCAAACATCCTCTCCCAAGCCGGAGAAACATTTATTTTTCTACATTCGCTCAAGCGTTTTTTGAGCGGTGATACTTTTCCGAATTTGCCTTTTGATGTCCATTAGCCATCTTCATCACATCACCTGTATCTTTTACATTGTGCTCTGCACTCCCAACCTCTGCTGCTTTACTTCTGTTTCGTTATAAGAGGTTGAGAATGCAGGTTTGACCCTAAATGGTACAAGGGATGATGAGGGACCACCCCGGGGACGAGTCTGGTCTTGGATCTAATGTTTATCACCAAGATCTCCATAAATTTCGGGCAGATCAGATCGCTAAATTTAACCTCTGGAGGAACATTTTAATTTTATGATGAAATAAATTTTTTTATGATGAATTTTAAGATGAACAACTCATCCAATGAAATAAGTAAACCTGTTCTAGACATCACACAATCTCGCAAAACCCACACGTGTAATTTCGGCCCATGAGTTGCTTGATGGTTCTACTGCAGGAAACTAACCGTGTGTTCAACCGTCTTGAGCTAGGACGCCATGTTTGAGTGTGTTAAGTCAGGACGCCACGACGTACACTTGTGGTAAATGTGGACAACAAAAACTTCCCGGAAACACACAACAACCACCACACAGAACCAAAATGGCCAATGGTGGTTCAGTCCAGAAGGGTCAGAACAAACAGACCCCTCTGGATCCTTTACACTGGAGAGCAAGGAAAGAGTTTACTTTTCCCAACAGTGGGAGACATGTTACAAATGACATGTCCTGGCATGTTACTGGCATGTTACAAAGTGTCGACACACTTGGTTTGATGTGCGGATCTGTCCTGGTATCATTTGTATCCTCTGGGATTAAAGCGTGTGTTTCTTGAGTGATGTTTTTGCGATCATACCTTCAGAAAGGAGGTCAGAAGGATGTCACCTTTGGGCTTCTGAGAGACATGAAAATGGACATGAAAACATGTGTGATGGACAGAAGAAAACAATAATTGAGAATTAATGAGATATTTCACCAAAGTGGCCACAGATGATCAGTTATCTCTCAACAGTCATGGATATGTTCTGCATGGTGTGTGTGGTTGCGGATGTGGTTCTGCGAGGTGCTATGTTACTGCATATGTGGTTGTCCTGGCCTGTTATGAAGTGTGTACATGTTCAGTTGGCTTGCATGTATGTCATGGTGGTATTTATATCCTCTGGGATTAAAGTGTGTGTGTGATCATACCTTCAGAAAGGAGGTCGGAACGATGTTATAAATGCTATTATACAAATTGCTGAAAACCCCTTTAATCTTCTGAGGAACAGATGGAACAGTTTCCTGTGTGATGGACACAAGAGAACAAGAATTGAGAGTTAATCAAAGATATTTCACTGAAATGGTGACCAGTGTTGAGGATGAGGGGGCACTCAGAGGAACATTTTGTCAATATTCGTTTGGTATGAGATTAGTGGTGTTCTGGGTAGGATTGGACGAGTGATATTTTATTGGAATCATCCACACGTGAGCACTGGCAGGATGTATCAACAACACCAAGATGGGTAAACTCATAATCCCTTCTGTGATGCATTTGTCAGGTTGAGAATGCAGGTCCGACCCAAAAGGGTACAAGTGCTGATAACAGTCTCGTTCAGGGAGTGTGGTTTTGGATCGAAAAATCATCACCAAAATCTCAATTAGTTAAAATTGAGTTTCTGGCAGATCGGATCAATAAAGTTAACTTTTATTTGAACATTTTATTGTAAATTTACTTCAGAAATGAACAACTCATCCTCTGAGATATACAAATATGTTCTTAGCCTAAAAACGTTTTCACAACACCCAAGCTCGGGATGGAGATGGAGTCCTCACAACACCCAGGACGTTGTAGGCCCGGGACGTGCCTAAGAGGAGGAGGGTGCAGTGTTGCGGATATGAGGACTGTATATTTTTTTGATTGTGTAAATTATTATTATTGTTTATTCTGCGCCCCCTGCCTCCGGAGCTGTGTAAAGGTGAAAGGGCATCCCATAATTAGTCCACAAGCATACACGTCAGCCAAATAATAGAATACCCCTGTTTGATAGTTATCTCTTATTCTGTGTTTTAGGGTAAGGCTGTGTCTCCCATTAATTGAAGTACTCCATTGCACCAGTGAAAGAGAATAGATCCCCTTTCATTCCCATCCCCAAAATCTCCATTTCCTTTCACATCCCCTCTCGTCATTGCCAAGCCTCGATTGCCAATTACATCCCCTCTCGTCATTGCCGAGCCTCGATTGCCAATTACCTCCCCTCCAAAACCACCATTGAACAAGTGCTCGGGTCGGGGAAGAGGGGCGTGCCCGCCCGTCGTCATCAAGGGCGGAGCGAGAGGGTCGCGTGACCAACCAGGGCCGAGGTGAGCACACCGATGGGCGGGTCCTGAAGGCCGGCGGCTTGATCGCTGGAGGCGCTATAAAAGGCACGCACGCAAGAAGCAAGTGAGTTGGTCGTCAGTGGAGGGTCAGTGGTTGCGTTGGTTGTGGTAAGAAGTCGGTGGTGAGAAGTGGTGGCGTCGAGTGGTCAGTGGTTGCGTTGGTTGCGTTGAGTTGTCGGTGGTGAGGAGACACCAGGGCCAAGAGAGAGAAGGTTGAAGGTCAATTACCAGCAGTTGCGCCAGAGACGGCAGACGCGCCCTGAGGTGAGCCAGAGAAGCAGCTTTGGCTCCACAAGCAGCGTTGACTCCACCAGGCAGCTTCAACCCGTTACCCCGCGGCGACCAGATAGCGGTGGCATCGGTGGCCGTCGAGGTCCAGCCGACGTCCCATGCGGGATCAAGCCCGAACCATCTGCCCCAGCTGAACCTTCCCATTCCTCCTTCCAGCATTCATTCCTTTCCTCCACCCTTCTTGTGTACGTGAGTTTGTTCTGTGTGTCTTGTCCCTGGGTATTTAATTAAGTCTGGATAAGCTAGTATTTGCACTGTGTCACCTGCGTCTTATGTGTTGTAAATAAACGTGACTGCTTGCTTTTTGCTTATGTGTGTAAATAGTAAATAAATTCAGTAGTATTTCCAAACCTTTCTTTGCCTTCATCTTCCTCTTTGCATTCGTCGTTTTAGTCTTTTCCCTCATTGAGCAGCCGCGGTGCGATCCGGCCAACGTTTGGGTGGAATCGGGTTCTAATCGGGGAATAACTGTTCGGTCGCGGAGCCTTCGCTCGGCAAAGTAACATCTAAACCGCGATCAGTAACAATATATATATATTGTTGTGGATTTGAGAATGGTGTTGTGTTTTTATTATGGTTGTAAGTGTAATGAAGATCGTTGTAAAATATCACCCTCCTTCCTCCATTTTGTGTATAAAGGTCAAAGGTCGTCCCCTTAGTTATTCCATATACAATCACGTAGCAAATCATAGATCTCCTTGTTCAGTAGTTATCTCCTTATTATGTGTATTAGATTAAGGCTTTGCTTCCATTAATTGACACTCCATTGCACCGAATTCAAATAAGGTAGATTCCCTTCGCATTACCCTTTTGTCATCAATTGCCAACTGCATTGGGCGGGTTCTGCGTGCGGTTTTCTGCATTCGCCGCTGCTGCTTTGTGGTTTTCGCCACAAAACCTCCATTGAACACGTGGTCAGATCGGAGAAGAAGGGGGAGGAGCCGCCGAATCCAGGGCGTTGGCTGCCGATCGTCATCACAAGGTGGAGCCAGCGAGCCCCGACCCGCCAATCAGGACCGGTGAGAGACCAGCGCGGGCGTGGCACGGGTTGATCTGGAGGTGCGCTATAAAAGCGCGCGCGGAAGCCTTTGGGGGAGTCGGAGAGAGAGAGAGATGCGGCAGATGAGTCCAGAGGAAGGAAGTGACAGAGCCCCACGAGCAGTACCACGCAGCTTTGACTCCACCAGGCAGCTTTGACTCCACCAGGCAGCGTTGACTCCACCAGGCAGCGTTGGCTCCACCAGGCAGCTTCGACCCGTTACCACACGAGAACCAGGATCGGTGGCATCGGTGGCCGTCGAGGTCCAGGCCGACATCCCGTGCGGGATCAAGCCCCAGCCAGCGTCCAGCTGAACCTTCCTCTCTCCTTCCAGTCCTTCGTTCCTGCCTCCATTCCATCCTTCTGTGTACGTGTTTGTTCTGTGTGTCTTGTCCTTGGGGTTAAGTAAGACTGTAGTAGGTAAGCTAATTTGCACTGTGTCTCTTCTTTTTCTGTATTTTATTTTATTATCTTTCCTCCTCCTTGGTTACTTTTCATGGTGTACATAATAGGTAGAAATAAATCATATTCGTATTTCATACTGCTGTCTTCCTCTTCTTCACATCCTTCGTCTTTGTCTTTTCCCCATTGAAAACCTGTGGCACGATTTGGCCAACGTTCAAGGAATCGGGGGTAGTTTCTGTTAATAGTTCGTGCCACGGTTGCTAAAACCGCTCAGCAATTAACATCTGTCCGCGGTACGAACGGGGCTGTGCACCTGCCTTTCCGGAGGTAGCTGGGCAGCGTCAGGGACCCCGTCGGTCAGTCAGAGATGAGGGGATTAATCCCCCCTCGGTAAGGGGAACAGAGGCCGATGTTGGGTTCCGTAACAATTGGTGCCAGGAGCGAGATTCGGACCTGAAGCGTGCTTAGCGCGCTCAAATTACGAGTGGCCCACAATTTTATAAGATCCTAAATTTAAAATCGTGCCATGGATGGTCAAGGCGACGGGATGCCGGTGGGGGAATTAGAAGAGGGGTTAGGGGTAACCCAGGACCACAGGGAGGAAATGGAGGAAGGGAGCAATGGTGAAGTTGTTGCGGGGGTATCAGGCGCGCAAGATGGCGCCCTCGCGCACGAGGTTTCAGGCGCACAAAATGGTGCCTCGCACGAGCGCGCGGTAGCCGCGCCCGCTGCACCAATGGGGGTGGTCCAAATGCAGGCCCTCATGGAGCAATTTATGGCGCAAATGCAGGCGTCCCTCAACCTGCAGAGGGACGAGATGAGGGCTCAGGGTGAGCAAATGGGAAGCCTAATTGAAAGGAATAGTGAGCGATTGGGAGGCCAAATTGAAGCAATAACGAATGAAATGAGGGCCGATAGAGAGGGAATGGTGAGGGACAGAGCCGCATACGAGGTAAGGGAAGCCGAGAGGGGGGTTGACCGCAGGTTGGGCGGGGGGGCACATCGGTGCACGAGGAGGTAACGCGACTCGAGGAGCACTGGTTGGGCGAAGTGGAGCAAAGCACGGGTAAAATGACGGGTATAGAGATCGCGACCCGGGGTATGGAAAAGCCGGCGACCGCTGAGGTAGAGGGAATTTTATTGAAGCCAACGGTCGTCGAGGTGAATAAAGAAAAAGCAAAAGTTGGAATTGGAGAGAACCGGGGACTTAGAAAAGCACTCGCGGGAGGAAAAGATGGAATATGTGCAAAGTCCCTGCTCACATCACGATGCTGTGCTTAACCCAAATGAAGATTTGCAGGTGTTGGTGCAGGGAGGAAGAAGAACCCCGAAGGTGAGACGGGCTGTATGTGGTGCCGGGAGATTTTGTAAGAGGATGTCTGGCGCGAAGAGAATTGTCGCGCGATTGGGATCGATATGGCACCCGGGCGTTGGTGAAGGGTCCCGTGTGAGTGGAAATGGCGCGCGTGTGAAAAAAAAGTGTGCGTCAAAGCGAGAGCGTGTTATAAAGTGTGGGAGTGATACCGAGTGCGAGCGAGAATGCACGTCGGGGTGCACAGAGTGTGACACAGGGAGTGAGAGCGATACGGAGTGTACGTGCGAAAATGAGTGTGACATGGAGAGTAAGGTGGTGGTGGAATGTGTGCGAGGAAGCACACCTGAGTTGGTTGTGGTGCGGGTGTGGGAGAGCCCATCGGAGCGCGTTAGTGGGTGGATGCAAGAGTGCACGCCCATGGTGAGTGGTACGGAGTACGTACCGAGTGAGGAGAGTGCGCAAGACGGTACGCGAGGTGTGTTAAGGAAGTGTGCGAACGGCGAGTGTGCGCGAGAGGTGTGGTGTGTAACAGGGAGTGCAGAGGTGGCATGGACGGAGTGTGTGGGATGCACTGGAGGCGCCGAGATGCTGGGTTTTGTGAGTGTCAAAAGGGTCGCGTGTGCGTGTGGGCATGCGAGTGAAGCATCGACGTTGACTGGGGCAGCGTTTAGGGCGACGGATAGCCGATGCGAGCACTCGGGGCGCGGTGCGCTTTGCTGGATGCGAGGCCCGGCACGGGTCGGTGTTGCGTCGCTTCTCTTCGAAGCGTCGTTGCCGATTCGGACTTGGCCCCGCCCTGCACGGTCGAGTCCGGGCCTTGTCGGGCGAGGCGACCGGTCCGGTTCAAGGGCGAGTAGGAGGAAGCGGACCATGTGTCCCCTGGTGGCGGGGACGGGGTTCCGACCGGGCGAGATCGAGCCATCGGGCCGGAGGCCGCAAGGATCCGCGCCGAGATGGTGCGTGGAATCTCGGCCCGACCAAGCCCCCCCCCCCCACCCCCTTGAACCGAATGAAGGAAGGATTCAACCAGCAGGCGACCAAACCACCCGAATTCATTGCTCGGCTTTGCGAAGCCGAGTTTTAATGATGTAACCACGCACCGAGGCTCAGATAAAGCGGACTGTAATGATGATAGTGTGTTGGATCCGAAATTGAAAATAGTGAATTTGATTAGCAAAATTTGATGATTGGCAGATGATTGGTAGAGTGATTGGCAAATTTTTGATTGGCTGAAATTGGATGGGCCAAATTGGTAGTAGAAGATACCCAATGTTGTGGGATGGCAACTTTGCCATCTCACACAGAGGGGGCAAAGGAGCAATAGTTTTATGGGGTTTATGGCAGTGAAAACTAGCCCGGGAGGGTTAGGATAAAATGATAGGGATCCAGAGAAGCTGACATAGGTAACTGTAAGTTTAAGTAGCGACTTTGGACAGGTAGTGGGGACATCGAGAGGGTAGTTGGATTATAATGACGAGGGAGTGCAATAGTTTAATGGGGCGACTGGGAAGCGCGAGTTTCAGAGGGGAGTCGTTAGATCAGATGATGCCGAGTGTTTGAGGATCGGAAGTGTATGGAGCAGTGTATGACTGAGTGATGGTGATGTGTGTCGTGTTGACCAAGTGGTCCAGGGAGGAAGGAGGGTGCAGGAAGCACCAGTAGGAGTGATTGCACAGGTGTGCAACTACAGTTGTATGGAATAAATGGTAGGGAGTATGGAGTATGGAATGGATGGTCGTGGAGGGAGTATGGTGGAAACTGTGGAGTGGAGTGGATGGTGCGAAGGTGTGAATGGGGGAAAGGAGGATGGACCCCATCACGAATACCCGGGGAGGGTAGTGTAAGTGTTAGGTAGAGGGTACAGGTAAATTGTGGTTGGATATTGGCATCTGTGGTGCGTGGTGGAAGAATGGTGTTTGGATGGGTGCATTAGTGACGTGGAAATGGCTGGGCGTGTGGCCTGTTAGTATGTGTAGTTGAATGGGCACTCCACCACTGTGAGGATGTCGGCCAGGTGAGGCCGCAGGTGGGCTCTGGGAGCCGGTAGAGTTGTGGATGGGGCCCGAGGATCCGGAGGATGGACCCGGGTAGCCCAGTGCCAGAGAGGGCACCGAGTGGGGAGAGCACCAGAGGGCCTTCCCCAGTAGATAGGTTAGGATAAGGAGCAGGTAAGCTCGGAGGCAACTGCAGTGGTGGAGGTGTGCAGGTGGGTAGACCTGCTGGGAGAGCCACACGACCCAGTCCTGAAATTGTGCAAGGGCACAGGGAGTTGAAGCGGGGGAGTGAGACCCCAAATTGATGAAGCACCACAGTTTGGGCAATGGGAATTTGGTTCTTAAAACCGCATAGGGAGTAAGATTGCCAATGGTTTGGCAGGGAAAGACCCTGGGTAGTGTAAAGTGTGTTAATGTCATTTAGAAGATAGTTGGGATTGAAATCACCTCGCACCATCCGCATCCACTCACCTGAGGTGACAGACCTCCACACCATGCCAGGTTTTTTTTTTTGTTTTTTTTGTGCAAATGGTTGAAATGTGAGACGCATCATGACGTGGGTGTGACATTGTGCTTTGTTGTTCCATCTCTCCCTCCTTATGAGGATTGATGATGAATTGGGTGATGGCAAATTTGGTTAGAGGGATTGTGGGGGCATGGCCCCTCTGCTGGAACCGGCCATGATGGCCCGAGATCTTGCTGGCGGACCTTTGTAACATGGCACCTATGCCATACAGGTGAACCACTCATAGTCGGCCCTGTGGGCCATAAATAAAAAGAACAGTGGACACGTTTTGTGCATGTCATTTTATTATGTCCAAATAGGCCGCCAGCAAAGAAGAAAGACAACATCTGGAAGAACGACAATGGCCAGCAGAGGGAGCCGAAGAGGAAGACTGGCACCAGGGGTTTGTTGGGTTTTTTAAATATTGAACTGTGGTGACGATTGGTGCTTGATGGTGCTTTGGTGCGTTTTGGTGCTTTCTGGTGTGTCGATGCAGCGCAGGCTGTCTTCCCCCCCAAAAGAACAATCACAGGTCCTGGGTTGCGTTTTGTAAATACAAGTAGCATCATTGTACATAATGCGCCCCCACCATAAGTGTTTAGTTTGAAGACAGTTCCGCAATTCGGTTAGCTGTGGGCGTAAATCTGTAAGATAGGGTGCAATGCAGCAGCGGGACATACTTATTTGTGTTTTAAAACTGTCACACTCAGGGTCAGGTTAAATGTAGAGGGAACTACACCTACGTGCCACACGAAAGGTAAAAGTAATAGGCCCGGGATGTGCCTAAGAGGAGGAGGGTGCAGTGTTGTGGATTTGAGAATGGTGTTGTGTTTTTTTAATGGTTGTAAGTGTAATGAAGATCGTTGTAAAATATCACCCTCCTTCCTCCATTTTGTGTAGAAAGGTCAAAGGTCGTCCCCTTAGTTATTCCATATACAATCACATAGCAAATCATAGATCTCCTTGTTCAGTAGTTATCTCCTTATTATGTGTATTAGATTAAGGCTTTGTCTTCCATTAATTGACACTCCATTGCACCGAATTCAAATAAGGTAGATTCCCTTTGAAGTCCCCTTTTGTCATCAATTGCCAACTGCATTGGGCGGGTTCTGCGTGCGGTTTTCTGCATTCGCCGCTGCTGCTTTGTGGTTTTCGCCGCAAAACCTCCATTGAACACGCGGTGAGATCGGAGAAGAAGGGGGAGGAGCCACCGAATCCAGGGCGTTGGCCGCTGATCGTCATCACAAGGTGGAGCCAGCGAGCCCCGACCCGCCAATCAGGACCAGTGAGAGACCAGCGCGGGCGTGGCGCGGGTTGATCTGGAGGCGCGCTATAAAAGCGCGTGCGGAAGCCTTTGAGGGAGTCGGAGAGAGAGAGAGAGATGCGGCAGATGAGTCCAGAGGAAGGAAGTGACAGAGCCCCACGAGCAGTACCACGCAGCTTTGACTCCACCAGGCAGCTTTGACTCCACCAGGCAGCGTTGACTCCACCAGGCAGCGTTGGCTCCACCAGGCAGCTTCGACCCGTTACCACGCGGGAACCAGGATCGGTGGCATCGGTGGCCGTCGAGGTCCAGGCCGACGTCCCGTGCGGGATCAAGCCCCAGCCAGCGTCCAGCTGAACCTTCTTCTCTCCTTCCAGTCCTTCGTTCCTGCCTCCATTCCATCCTTCTGTGTACGTGAGTTTGTTCTGTGTGTCTTGTCCTTGGGGTTAAGTAAGACTGTAGTAGGTAAGCTAATTTGCACTGTGTCTCCTTCCATTCTTTCTGTCTTTATTTTCGTATCCTTCCTTCTCCTTGGTTACTTTTGACTTGTACATAATTAGTTGGTAATAAATTATATTTGTTCCTCCTTACTCTGCCTTCTTTCCTTTACATCCGTTTCATCCTTGTCTTTTCCCAATTGAATACCTGTGGCACGATTTGGCCAACGTTTCGGAATCGGGTTAGTTTCTGTTAGTAGTTCGTGCCGCAGTTGCTAAAACTGCTCGGCAATTAACATCTGTCCGTGGCACGAACGAGGCTGTGCACCTGCCTTTCCGGAGGTAGCTGGGCAGCGTCAGGGACCCCGTCGGTCAGTCAGAGATGAGGGGATTAATCCCCCCTCGGTAAGGGGAACAGAGGCCGACGTTGGGTTCCGTAACAATATATATATACATCCAATACGTCAATGTTATCGTCCGCGTTATCGTTCTCCAACCTGTAGTTTTGTTGAAAAAACTTAACGTTTCGACCAGCAACCCAGTGTGCACTGGGCTTCCACTAGCCTTTATCAAGAGAAATTCCCTTGTTTACTTCCTCCCAGATATACCTGGGGGAAGGGGTGGGCCTATTCTGTCAACAAATCACCAAGCTCAGTTGTGAGACCTCGTGACCATTTACCCGTGATAGGCTTGTGTTGCAAGTGTTTTGTGCGTGTTTGAACGGTGTATTGTGTTTTGTATTCCTTGTTGCTTGTGTTGGTTATGTCCCACTTTGTCCTTGTACTCCTCCCAGCATCGGTGTCTATGTGGTGTATAAATTATGCATGAGAGGTCTGTATGCCTGTGGTAACACCACAGTCTCCTCTCTCAACGGTCCCATCGTTTGGCCAGTGTGCCATGTCTCCAGTATTCGCCTCCTGGCCCGGTTCGTGGATGCCGACAGCACATTCACATTGTCCCACAGGGGAACATGGCCCGCCCTTATTCCATGCTTGGCGACAGCAGATCTTTCTGGGTGATTACACGCAAAGGCCTTTTGGTGTTCATTAATGCTCTGGCCTAAGGTTCTTCCCGTCTCGTCTATGTATTCTCCACCTGTCACATGGAATGGTGTATACCACACCTGTGCAGTCATTCTTTTGTCTTTGACCTTGGTCAGTGCACGTCTCAAGGTGTATATAGGTTGGAAGTTAACCCTCACCCCGACCGGTCTCAAAATCCTGCCAATCCTTTTGGCTACTCGTGGCACATATGGTAGCATGCAGAAGCCCTTAGGTGGTTCCTGTGGCACGTCCTGGGTTCGACCATTTCATTTTTTGGGCAGAGATTGTCTGGGTAGCCATTGGCTTTGAATACACATTTGATATTCTTGATCTCTCTCCTTTTGCCGTTCAAGGTGGATGGTGTATTCCTTGCCCTTTTTTGTGTATTCACCACAGCTCTTTTGGAGTGCGGTGGATGGCAAGACGTAAAATCGAGGTAACGCTCGGTCTGGGTGGGTTGCCTATACACTGCGGTACTTAAGCTTCCATTTGGGTTCCTACTCACCATGACGTCCAGAAACGGAAGCGAACCACCCTGTTCTTCCTCACAGGTAAATTTGATGGAAGCAAACGTTTCACTGATGCCCTCCTGGATTGTATTAAGTTAACAGCCAGGCTGGGGCAGATGACAAAAGTGTCATCGGCATAGCGGTACCAGACACGTGGCTGTGTTGGGAGGGATGGGATGGTGCGTGTCTCAAGCTCTTCCATCACCATGTTGGCAACTACCGCAGACATCGGGGAGCCCATCGCAGTGTCGTACACCTGTGATTCCAAACCTCCACTAATCTCCACGAATCCAAATCAGACAACTCATACTCATTTACATTAAAATAAAAAAACTCTTCCTCCTTCACCTTCTTCTTCACATATACTAATGCCAAGCCTCTTTAAATACCGTTTCTCATATTGATTAGATTTAGCAAACGCCTGCTATCTTACTGTAATTCACCAAATGTCTGTCTGTCCATTCGAAGGTACCGTAAAAACTGCTGAATCGATCGCAAAGATATTTTGGATGGATAATTGTGGGATCCCCAGGCGTAAAATAGGCTATTTAGTTTTCCCAATTTCAGCTTTAGTCTCCAGCATTCTCACGTTCGGACTCCCGCATCACATTCGCTTTTGCATGACATTCATTGTGACGTCTTCTTACGTCGAGCAACAGTACCCGCCCTATGGGCCCCGCCCCTATGGGCGGGGCTTCAATTGGGAGGCCCAAATGAAAAGGCTAAATATCGGAAATTGAAGGCTTTTTTTCTTTTAAACGATTTACATAACCATCCGTTAAATCTCGATCGGTGCAGCCGTTTGTGCGGCACCCGGGAAAATAACGTCATGCGGGAGCAAGTATCAGCTGGACGTGGCAGTGTGGGAGTCCACGTTTGCACCGATCGCTGCACCGTGTGCCGCAAAAACGACTGCACCGATCGCTGCACGGCTGCATCGATCGGATGTGGCATGAAGGAGGATCTGCACTTCGGCATGGAGGATCAGATCTAACAGATCGCTGTCTCCATCGATCTTGCCAAGGCCGTAACACCTATCGGCTCAAAATCCTTTTAACTGTTGATTTGGTAGTTACACGTTTCGGGAATTTGGTACACGTATCGGGAGTACATATGACATAGCGATTGTGAACACGATTATCGATCACGATTCACGATCACGATCATCACGATCATAGTGTATCGATCACGATTTGAAACACGATGGAATAATATTGACCGATATGAACAGTGATGTGGCTTTTATTGAAATTCTAAAGATACTGTTTGTAATAAGATGAATCCAAGTCTCAACTTAGGAGATGAGCAGTTTAATGAACAGCAGAGCAAGCCACGTCACTCGGCCTCGTATCTCACATCAGGTCTGCCAGCCCCCCGCCCTCCTTCGCATCGGCCACGCCCCCCCCCCCCCGCTCACATATTCATATGACATCCCCCTTTCTCCAAAAAATAAATAAATAAAAAAATAACAATAATAATAATAGACAAGTTCATACAGAGCATCAAATGGGCTGGAAACATAAGGTGAGAGAGAAACAAAACAAAAAAGAAAATCACAGTATTACCGGGAGAATTGCAATGCAGTTCAGGAAGGCTATCCACCCACATATTTACATTAGCGAGACCACTATTAATCAAATATCCAGCCTGACAGGCCGTCTGACCGTGCGGCCAGATCGAGTTTGGGATGCTGGTGGTGTGGTAGGCGCTTGGGTACGTGGAGATGATGGTGTCTCCTCGTCAGCACCCATTTGTCCCTTGGCAATGGCACGGTCAACATCGGTATCGTCGAGGGAAGTCTGGAACATCTCGGGCTCTGGCCGCCTTGGCTGGGTCTGTTGAGCGTGTCGGATGTGGCGGCGATTCCGCCTCAGGATGTTTCCTGTTTCTGTGACGACTTCGTACGACCTGGAATCTGGAAGAGGGCCCACATTGCTAAACGCGATATTTCAGATGTAACCATTGTCCATGGATGGGAGTTGACAGATGGTAAGCTAGAGCCACTGGGGTATGTAGGAAATGTTCTGCCACAACAGTTCATCAATATCATCGACAAACCACTATATTCTGAAGATGTGGAGACAGATGAGTCGGATACAGAACTGCCAGATATCCCATATCGGTTTGGTGGAGGCAGAAATGACAGTGATCAAGGTTGACAATATTCACCAGTGAATGAACCGTGTGCCCACTCGTTATATTGAATACATTACCCAGTAAACCTCGTGTGGTGGTAGCTTGTTCATTTGTTAATGTGCATACATTATGTCAGTCTAGTTTCATGCTTCGTGACATTCGTAATCTTTATGACGATATGTTACATCAGAGAAACATAAAATATTCAATTGGTACATGAGTTGTTGATGTATTAAATCCCATGAATGTGTGCTCCCTGCTCTGCTTTCTTCTATTAACGAGTGCTATTTTTTAACTTGCCATAACTTTGTCAGTTTATGTCATAGAATCAAGTTATGGTATCAAATGTTAGGTATATTGACACAGTGTATTTTAATATCTGACGTGCATGAATATAGTCCCACATATGCATTTCAAACAAAAGTAAATGTAGAAAGTTGACCATTTTTGTAATGCGCCAGATCTGTGCACGAGGTGCGGGCATATTTAATCCAATAACTAACATGAAGTATTTCTGAAATATGACAATATTGATTTCAGAAGAACCAGCAGAAGCTAAGCTTTCATGTGGTACCTCATTTGTATGTATTAATGTCATAATGACCACACAAATTACTGCTATGATATTTGTATGTATTACTGTTACATTTGTATGTATTACTGTTACATTGGTATGCATTACTGCTCCATTTGTATGTATTACTGTTATATTTGTGTGTATTACTGCTCCATTTGTATGTATTACTGCTCCATTTGTATGTATTACTGTTATATTTGTTTGTATTACTGTTACATTTGTCTGTATTACTGTTATATTTGCATGTATTACTGTTATATTTGTATGTATTACTGTTACATTTGTATGTATTAGTGTTACATTTGTGTGTATTAGTGTTACATTTGTATGTATTACTGTTATATTTGTATGTATTACTGTTATATGTGTGTGTATTACTGTTACATTTGTATGTATTACTGTTACATTTGTATGTATTACTGTTATATTTGTATGTATTACTGTTATATTTGTGTGTATTACTGTTACATTTGTGTGTATTACAGTTATATTTGTGTGTATTACTGTTATATTTGTATGTATCACTGTCATATTTGTGTGTATTACTGTTACATTTGTATGTATTACTGTTATATTTGTGTATTACTGTTACATTTGTATGTATTACTGTTACATTTGTATGTATTACTGTTATATTTGTGTGTATTACTGTTACATTTGTATGTATTACTGTTATATTTGTGTGTATTACTGTTATATTTGTGTGTATTACTGTTATATTTGTGTGTATTACTGTTACATTTGTATGTATTACTGTTATATTTGTGTGTATTACTGTTACATTTGTATGTATTACTGTTATATTTGTGTGTATTACTGTTATATGTGTGTGTATTACTGTTACATTTGTATGTATTACTGTTACATTTGTATGTATTACTGCTCCATTTGTATGTATTACTGTTACATTTGTATGTATTACTGTTATATTTGTGTGTATTACTGTTATATTTGTGTGTATTACTGTTACATTTGTATGTATTACTGTTATATTTGTGTGTATTACTGTTATATTTGTGTGTATTACTGTTATATTTGTGTGTATTACTGTTACATTTGTATGTATTACTGTTATATTTGTGTGTATTACTGTTACATTTGTATGTATTACTGTTATATTTGTGTGTATTACTGTTATATTTGTGTGTATTACTGTTACATTTGTATGTATTACTGTTACATTTGTATGTATTACTGTTATATTTGTGTGTATTACTGTTATATTTGTGTGTATTACTGTTATATTTGTGTGTATTACTGTTACATTTGTATGTATTACTGTTATATTTGTATGTATTACTGTCATAATTACCGCACAAATTACTGCTGCAATGACCGTTTTGAGCGTACCTCTAAATATTAGGCCAAAATGACAAGTTCATCCCACCTTATGCAATGTTAACATTCCATTTCATGTTCAGGATAGTCCAGGGCATCAGAAAAACATCGTGTCAGAAAAAAAGAAGCAGGACAGGGTGATGATGTTGTTGACCTGGAAGGACCAGAGTGGAAGAAATGCGTGATGGAGAGCCGCCTGGCACATTGCCGCCAGTTTCTGTGCAGCTCATTGTAGGAAGCATCACGTCACCTGGCCCCTCTTAAACTTGAGGCAAAGCACCATGACTGGGTCAGCTCGTTGTAGGGGAGCATCATGTCATTGTTGTAGGGTGTGCTCGTTGTCGGGTGTGGGTGTCGTTGTCGTTGTAGAGTGTGCTCGTAGGGGAGCATCATGGTAATGCTCCATGATTGGGTCAGCTTCTTGCCCGCATATCCTGCAGCACCTTACCCCAGGAACTTGACCATAGGGTTGGTCTTTTGCTTTCAAGCTTGCAAGTGCATCTCGTCTTCCTCATTTTGTGGTGCATTTTATTGGTGCACATCTTTTTCAGTCTCTTTATCCACTTTGTAAATCAGAAAATAATCCATAGAATTGCCAAAGAATTGCACACAACATGAAATCATGAAAGACGATTTTGTAGATGTTAATCTCCACCATCTCTTCTTCCTGGTCTTGCATTGAAATAAAGTCCAGACATTCTGAAGGGTTTGGGTTTGCAATGAGCAAAGCATGGGTCAAAAGAAAGAGAAAATTTTACTTGGATGACTTTGAAATCAAATTAAGCAAAACAAACGCAGATCAGCCGTTCGTCACTCCAAATTCCTCTGAGGCTTAACATGGTGAAAGTTGTTGCCACTTGTTAGAGTGGAAAAGAATTATGATTCCAACATTTCAGTGTGAAAATAAAACGAGGCCAAATATGATTTAAAATCACAAAAATCACAGTTATACAAGTAATTCTCAACCTGTTGTTATATCTGCAATGAAGAAATTATTACAAAAGGTAATGCAATGAAACAGTCGGCCCAACTTACGAATCACTACTATTTCCTTGTTCTCTCAACATATTTTACATTCAGCATCAAAATCAACTTACGGTGAACATCCATATCATCCAGACATGCGGTTTCATTTCCAGGGATCTCAGTTGCTGGAGTCAACCAATGTGTTGGAGCGCACTTTGGGGAGCTCCATATGGAGGGCTCCCATGGGCAGGTGTCAGGTTCGATCTATAAAAAGAAATGTCAGAAAACTGAGTTTAGGAAAAATGTTTTAGTCCCACAACGCATTTAGACAAAGCATTATTAAATACTTCATACATTATCGCTATGGATCCCACTTAACCTTATACATGATACAAATACATGCACATTTACACATAAATAAATTTAAAATGTAAGCAGGTTTTTGTAAAGGTCATACTGGGTGGTTTGCCATTGCCTTCCCAGCAATAGTTATATAAGAAATTTGTAATTTGTTCATGGTGCCAGTGATAGGTTGCCAACTATTCGCGAATGACACCACGGGATATTTAATGTCCAACAACTAATGCCGGCAAACGGGATGACCAGGTTTACCGACATCCGCAGGACGACACATACATTGATGAAACACCCTGCCTGTGAAACACCAGAATGACAGTTTCAATGAACACAATGACAGAACACTGGAACCTAATTGTTTTTGTTAAGTTTATTAATATTTTTTATTCTCCCGTTTTTGGACGTTTATTTTCTTTTAAATTCATTTTCTCTGC
The DNA here is from genome assembly GCF_964187855.1 of Myxine glutinosa. Lineage (NCBI taxonomy): Eukaryota > Metazoa > Chordata > Myxini > Myxiniformes > Myxinidae > Myxine > Myxine glutinosa. The sequence continues at coordinate 77,865,888 of NC_136263.1, forward strand.
AACCCGCTTGAGCGATTGCCACGGAATTTTCACCAAAGGAGCACCTCCTGTAGAATAATTTTTTTAATGACAATAATGATATCATAGGTCACGAGGTGCGGGTGCCTTTAAAAAAAACAAACAAAAAAAACTTTGCACCTCTGTATCTCTGAAAACGCTCTTTGAAAAAAATTGAAAATTGCCACACTGTCAAGAACTCCCCACGGGGAGTAAAATACATGTTGATCATGACATCTTCGGTGCCTTCATATACAAGGCTCAATCCGGTCATAAGGACAACGCTGAATCCAATCAGTTTGGAATGTATTGAGCATCATCGAGGCAAAAATTGTATGGGAGAATTATTACCTGCGCCACCAAAGGTCTCCGCCTTTGTTTTGTTTCTTTGCTTTTGTTTGAAACTCCGAGGTTTTGTTTACACCCCTGTCTGTTTGTCTGTCTTTTTGTCTGTGAACAAAATATCTCAAAAACCTGTGGACGGATTCGGACGAAATTTGTCAGAGATGTAGCGTATGTGACAAGGACGAAATGCTTAGATTTTGGTGAAGATCCGGATTTGGATCCGGCTACGAGAATTTTTTAACTGATTCTTCACCATTGGGAGATAGGGCCAAAAACTATACATAGCAGGGTATTTCAAAACGTTGTGGACGGATTTGGACGAAACTTGGTGGACCGGTTAGGTGTCTGACAAGGACGATTCGATTGGATTTTGGTGAAGATCTCAATATGGATTCGGGTATGATAATTATTTAATTTTTTCAAGTGATTCTTCACCATTGGGAGATCGGGCCAAAAACGATGCATAGCAGAATATCTCAAAAGTTTATGGATGGATTTGGACGAAACTTGTTGGACAGGTTGTGTGTGTGACAAAGAAGAATCGATTCAATTTTGGTGAAGATCCGGATCCGATTCAGCTTGCAGAATTTTTAAGGGATTGTTCACCATTGATTGATATGGCCAACCAGGCGGAGGTATGCTCTCCACTGAGTGCCGTTCTAGTATTGATGATGTCATTGGTCACATGATTCGGCAGCCATATTGGATTGAAAATGCAAACCTTCTCCAAAACGGCTCACTCGATCGACGTGAAACGCCACACATATGGTCTAAGAGCCTTGGGGAATATATGTTGAAAACGATCAAGTCATAGGTCACATTGTTTGGCAGCCATATTGGATAAAAAAAACGAACCTTATCCAATCAACACAAAACATCACACACATGAACTCCTTCCAAATCCGAGGCGGTGGACATTTTTTTTAAATCTCAAAGGCCATGTGGTTGGGCAGCCATATTGAATCAAAGTTTAAAAAAACAAAAAAACTTTCCATGAAACCGCTTATGCTGTTGAAGTCAAAATTTACAAAATTTAAATGTGATAGATCACATGGTCTGGCAGCCAGAATATTATATGTATGTGAAGAAGAAGAAACCTTTTAAGAAGAAGAAGAAGAACTTTTTCACTCCAGTTCGGCTTAAAAGAACGATGTGAAACTTCACACACATGATTAACGAGTATTTTGGAATACAGTTTGGTAATTCAAACATCTTCGGTTGCATTTCTGGCAGCCATTATTAAAATATATTTTGAATCTGAGTATTGTTTGAATTCCTTTAAATTTCATTTTTAATACCCAATTCTGAATAGTTTTTTTTTTTTTAAAGAGGACTTCATTGGTCACGTGTCTGATCAAAGTGGGACGTCTTTGCACCCGACCATCACTACCAACAGTTATAAAGTGGAAGTTCTAGTTATTATAATTAATAACACCTGTCAAAGTGATTTTAACCCAAACTTACCAATACTCGTAATCGTCATTTCAACCCAAACTAACCCATACTGGTCAAAGTGATTTCAACAAAAACTGTCCATTTTCGTTCACGTGATTTCAACCCAAACGAAGCAAAACTGGTCACGGTGACTTAAATCCAAGCTGGACAACACCAGTCATAGTGATTTAATGCTATACTCACCAAAACGAGTCAAAATGATGGGGATCCTGAGGAACAAGTAGGGTCCACAAGGAGCAAATGAGGTCTGTAAGATGCTCCACCAAACATCCTCTCCCAAGCCGGAGAAACATTTATTTTTCTACATTCGCTCAAGCGTTTTTTGAGCGGTGATACTTTTCCGAATTTGCCTTTTGATGTCCATTAGCCATCTTCATCACATCACCTGTATCTTTTACATTGTGCTCTGCACTCCCAACCTCTGCTGCTTTACTTCTGTTTCGTTATAAGAGGTTGAGAATGCAGGTTTGACCCTAAATGGTACAAGGGATGATGAGGGACCACCCCGGGGACGAGTCTGGTCTTGGATCTAATGTTTATCACCAAGATCTCCATAAATTTCGGGCAGATCAGATCGCTAAATTTAACCTCTGGAGGAACATTTTAATTTTAATTTACTTCATAAATGAACAACTCATCCAATGAAATAAGTAAACCTGTTCTAGACATCACACAATCTCGCAAAACCCACACGTGTAATTTCGGCCCATGAGTTGCTTGATGGTTCTACTGCAGGAAACTAACCGTGTGTTCAACCGTCTTGAGCTAGGACGCCATGTTTGAGTGTGTTAAGTCAGGACGCCACGACGTACACTTGTGGTAAATGTGGACAACAAAAACTTCCCGGAAACACACAACAACCACCACACAGAACCAAAATGGCCAATGGTGGTTCAGTCCAGAAGGGTCAGAACAAACAGACCCCTCTGGATCCTTTACACTGGAGAGCAAGGAAAGAGTTTACTTTTCCCAACAGTGGGAGACATGTTACAAATGACATGTCCTGGCATGTTACTGGCATGTTACAAAGTGTCGACACACTTGGTTTGATGTGCGGATCTGTCCTGGTATCATTTGTATCCTCTGGGATTAAAGCGTGTGTTTCTTGAGTGATGTGTTTGCGATCATACCTTCAGAAAGGAGGTCAGAAGGATGTCACCTTTGGGCTTCTGAGAGACATGAAAATGGACATGAAAACATGTGTGATGGACAGAAGAAAACAATAATTGAGAATTAATGAGATATTTCACCAAAGTGGCCACAGATGATCAGTTATCTCTCAACAGTCATGGATATGTTCTGCATGGTGTGTGTGGTTGCGGATGTGGTTCTGCGAGGTGCTATGTTACTGCATATGTGGTTGCCCTGGCCTGTTATGAAGTGTGTACATGTTCAGTTGGCTTGCATGTATGTCATGGTGGTATTTATATCCTCTGGGATTAAAGTGTGTGTGTGATCATACCTTCAGAAAGGAGGTCGGAACGATGTTATAAATGCTATTATACAAATTGCTGAAAACCCCTTTAATCTTCTGAGGAACAGATGGAACAGTTTCTTGTGTGATGGACACAAGAGAACAAGAATTGAGAGTTAATCAAAGATATTTCACTGAAATGGTGACCAGTGTTGAGGATGAGGGGGCACTCAGAGGAACATTTTGTCAATATTCGTTTGGTATGAGATTAGTGGTGTTCTGGGTAGGATTGGACGAGTGATATTTTATTGGAATCATCCACATGTGAGCACTGGCAGGATGTATCAACAACACCAAGATGGGTAAACTCATAATCCCTTCTGTGATGCATTTGTCAGGTTGAGAATGCAGGTCCGACCCAAAAGGGTACAAGTGCTGATAACAGTCTCGTTGAGGGAGTGGGGTTTTGGATCGAAAAATCATCACCAAAATCTCAATTAGTTAAAATTGAGTTTCTGGCAGATCGGATCAATAAAGTTAACCTTTATTTGAACATTTTATTGTAAATTTACTTCAGAAATGAACAACTCACCCTCTGAGATATACAAATATGTTCTTAGCCTAAAAACGTTTTCACAACACCCAAGCTCGGGATGGAGATGGAGTCCTCACAACACCCAAACAGACCGTGCGCTGCTCGAACGTTCCACCAAATGAGACGAACCGTCTGTTTAACCACCTTGAGATATATAGAATGCCAAGTTTGAGTGTGTTACATCATAACGCCGTGACCTCCACTGGTCACAAATGCGCACACTGAAAACTTTGAGGAAGCGTGCAATGAACACCGCACAAGACCGAAGTGGTGGGAGAATTGGTGGTGCAGTGAAGAAGTAACGGATCAAACAGACCCCTCTGATTCCTTTGAATTGGAGAGCCTGAAAGTGTTTCATTTCCCCAACAGTCATACATTTGTGTGGGTGGAAGCGTGGTTACATATGTGGTTGCCCTTATCTGTTGAAAGTGTGGACACACTTTGTTGGACGTGCATGTCTGCCCTGGTATAATTTATATTCCCCGGGAATAAAGCGTGTGTGTGTTTTTCTGGAGTGACATATATGTGAACATACCTTCAGAAAGGAGGTCGGAACGATGTTACAAATTGTTTCAAACAAAGACCTGGAAATGTCATGGGGCTCCACAGACACAACCGTCTGTGTGATGGACAGAAGAAAACAATAATTGAGAATTTACGAAAGATATTTTACCAAAGTGACCACAAATGATCAGTGATCCCTCATCAGTCACGGATATGTTCTGAATGGTGTGAGGATACAGCCGAAGCCAAAAATATTGGCACCCTTCTTGCACTTTTTTCAAATAACTCACAATTTTCTCGAAAACTAAGTTGAAATTGACAAAAGTATTTGGCCTCCACAATTCTCTATTTCACTGTTAATTTTACAGAACCTTTGTTTTTCATTTCATTTAAATCATAAAATAAAAAGAAATGCTGTTGATAAAATTATTGACACCCTTGACTTAATATTTGGTAGCACAGCCTTTGGACAAAATAACTGCAGTCAAGTGCTTCCTTTCGCCATGAATTAGCTTCCTACACCTCTCTACTGGTAGTTTGACCCACTCTTCTTGAGCAAACTGCTTCGGTTTTCCCAGATTTGAAAGGTGCCTTCTCCCAACTGCTGTTTTCAGATCTCCCCACAGGTGTTCAATGGGATTTATATCTGGACTAAATGCTGGCCACTTCAGAACAGTCCAGCGTTTTGTCTTGAACCATTCGTGGGTGCTTTTTGAAGTGTGTTTGGGGTCAATGTCCTGCTGCAACACCCATGACAACCGTGACAACTTGTCCTTGCGAGGACATGACAACATGACAACCGTGCATGCAACACCCATGACATGACAACCATGACAACCGCAACATGACAACCGTTCGAATCCTGGTCGATCGCTGAATTAACACCAGGGGGGTTGACTCAGCCTGTCATCCTTCTGAGGTCGGCTTCCACTCCAGAGACCCAGCTTTCTGGCACTGGGTTGAACATTGCGCTCCAAAATGCCTTGGGGATCTCCTGATTTCATGATGCCATGCACACATTCAAGGCACCCAGTGCCAGAGGCAGCACAGCAACCCCAAAACATCACTGAACCTCCTCCATGTTTGACTGCAGGGAAGGTGTTCTTTTCTTTGAATGATTCATTTTGTTTTCTGTAAACATAGAGATGACATGCTTTACAAAAAAGCTCTTATTTGGTCTCATTTGTCCATAGGACATTCACCCAGAAGGATTTTGGATTGTTCAGGTATGTTTTGGCAAACTCCAGTCATGCTTTCTTACGTCTCTCTCTCAGCAGTGGAGTCCTCCTGGGTCTCCTACCATAGAACCCCATTTCATTGAGTTGGCGACAGATGGTGCGAGTTGAAATTGTCATACTGTGTTGTGATTTAATTGACTGACTGTGTTGAAATTTATATCATCTGTGTCTGAAGGTCAGTTTGAATCTGTTTGGCAGTTGATTGAGGTGCTTTCTCCATAATTCGATCAATCATTCGCTGCAATCTTCGATCAAGCTTTCTCTTGTGGCCACGTCCAGGGAGGTTGGCTGCAGTGCCATGGGCCTTACACTTCCTGATAACATTGCGTACGGTGGACACAGGAACATCAAGATCTCTGGAGATGGATTTGTAGCCTTGCGATTGTCCATGCTTGGGTACAATTGTGTGTCTGACTTACCTCAGACAATTTCCTGGTTTTCTTTCTTTTCTCCATGCTCATTGCGGTACACACAGTGACACAAAACAGCAGAATGACTCCTTTTCCCCATTCAAACTGGTGAATGAGTGATTCTTATATTGCAGGCACCTGCAACTCACCAAAAGTGAGTTCAATTCCAAAGTAAAGGAGAATCACGTGCTTGATATCCAATTATTTCTAACAACTTCTAAAATGTGCCAATAATATTGTCCGGGCCAATTTAGGATTTTTGTGTGAAATAAGCTAAGATTTAGGAATGTCTTCAGCTTTTTTGTTTTGTTCCACTGCAAGCCAAAGACGTACATTTGTGGAAACCAAAATTTTTAAAAGTTCAACAATTATCTGAAAGAAATGGTGCATTGTTTGAAAGAAGTGCAAGGGTGCCAATATTTTTGGCCACAACAGTACATATGTGATTCTGCGAGTTGCTATGTTGTTGCGTATGTGGTTGTCCTGGCCTGTTATGAAGTGTCTACATGCTCAGGTGGGTGTGCATGTCTGTCCTGGTACAAATGATATCCTCTGGCATTAAAGTGTGCATGTTTCTAGAGTGATGGGTGTGTACGATCATACCTTCATAAAGGATGTCGGCTTGATGACATAAATGCCATTGTACAAATAGCTGAAAACCCCTTTAATCTTCTGAGGAACAGATGGAACAGTTTCCTGTGTGAGGGAAACAAAAGAACAAGAATTGAGAATTAATCAAAGATATTTCATTGAAATGATGATAAATGTTGAGGGTGAGGGGGAAATCAGAGGAGCATTTTGTCGATAATCATTTGGTATGCGATTCCTGGAGTTCTCGGTGGGATTTGACAAGTGGTATTATATTGGAATCATCCACACGTGAGTACTGGCAGGATGTATCAACGACACCAGGAAAGGTAAACTCATAAACACTTGTGAGGCATTTGCAGGTTGAGAATGCAGGTCCGACCCAAAAGGGTACGAATGCTGATCACAGTCCGGTTCAGGGAGGAGTAGGGTCTTGGATCGAAAGATCATCACCAAGATCTCCATGAATAAACTTTAACTTTCTGGCAGATCAGTTCGCGAAATTTATCCTTTCGTGGAACACTTTATTATACATTTACTTCACAAATGAACAACTCATCCTCTGAAATAAATAATCCTGTTCTTAGCCTAAAAAGAGTTCTTAGCCTTAGCCTAAAAGTCCTGGTGTTGGGCTAGCGGCTAGGGTGCCAGCTTATGATCCTAGGATCCTGGGTTCGAATCCTGGTCGATCGCTGAATTAACACCAGGGGGGTTGACTCAGCCTGTCATCCTTCCGAGGTTGGCTAATTGAGTACCAGTTCACTGGTAATTCCCTGTTTGTCGTAAAAAGGCGACAAAAAGGGTTGACGGCAGGAAGGGCATCCGGCCGTAAAACATTGCTTCAAAAAGGGGACCAAAAAACAACAACAACCACAGTCCCCGAAAAAGGCCAACCCCCGCTTGCGGGGAAAAATGGCCTCTAAAGGTAGTTTTTTTTTTTTTAAAGCCTAAAAAGACCTCACAACACCCAAATGCGGGATGTCAGACATTGAGCTGCTCGAAGGTTCTATTGCAGGAGATGAATTGTCTGTTGAAACACCATGACATAGGGTGCCAAATTTGAGTGTGTTACGTCATATCACAATGACATCCACATGTCACAAAAGCGCACAATGAAAACTTCCAGAAAGCGTGCAACGACCACTGTACAGGCTAAATGTGGCCATTGTTGGTGCAGTCAAGAAGTAACAGATGAAACGGACCCCTCCGATTCCTTTGAACTGGAGACCCTGGAAAGTGTTTTGTTTCCTCAAATGTCATAGATTTGTTCTGGTGGGTGCGTGGTTGCGTATGTGGTTTTGCGGATTGCTATGTTGTTGCATATGTGTTTGTCCTGGCCTGTTATGAAGTGTGGACATGTTCAGGTGGCTGTTCATATCTGCCCTGGAATCATTTATATCTTCTGGGATTAAAGTGTGTGTGTGTTTCTGGAGTAATGTGTGTGTGATCATACCTTCAGAAAAGAGGTCGGAACGACGTTATGAATTCCATTGTACAAATAGCTGAAAACCCCTATAATCTTCTGAGGAACAGCTGGAGCCGTTTCCTGTGTGATGGACACAAGAGAAGAAGAATTGATGATTAATCAAATATATTTTACTGAAATGGTGATAGATGTTGAGGGTAAGGGGGCACTTGGCAGAGCATTTTGTCGATAACCGTTTGGTATGAGATTCCTGGTGTTCTGGGTAGGATTGGACGAGTGGTATTCTCTTGGAATCATCCACATGTGAGGACTGGCAGGATGTATCAACAACAGTAGGAAAGGTAAACTCATAATCCCTTCTCTGATGGTATGGACAGGTTGAGAATGCAGGTCCGACCCAAAAGGGTACAAGTGCTGATGAGGGACCAGTTCAGAGAGGAGTCCGGTCTTTGATCGAAAAATCATCACCAAGATCTCCATTCATGAACTTTAACTTTCTGGCAGATCAGTTCGCTAAATTTATCCTTTCGTGGAACACTTTATTATAAATTTACTTCACAAATGAACAACTCATCCTCTGAAATAAATAATCCTGTTCTTAGCCTAAAAACTTCCTCACAACACCCAAACGTGGAATGTCAGACATTGAGCTGCTCAAAGGTTTTATTGCAGGAGATGAATTGTCTGTTGAACCACCATGAGATAGGATGCCAAGTTTGAGTGTGTTACGTCATAACGCAGTGACATCCACAGGTCGCAAATACGCACAATGAAAACTGACAGGAAGCATGCAACGACCACTGCCATTCTAAGTGGCCATTGGTGGTGCAATAAGGAATTAACGGATCAAATGCACCCACCGCTTCCTTAAAACTGGAGAGCCTGAAAAGTGTTTCGTTTCGTCAACAGTCATAGATTTGTGTGGGTGGAAGCGTGGTTACATATGTGGTTGCCTTCGTCTGTTGGAAAGTGTGGACCTCTTTGTTGGTCGTGAATGTCTGCCCTGGTATCATTGATGTCCTTCAGGATTATCATGTATGTGTTTGTGGCGTGATGTGTATGTGCGATCATACCTTCAGAAAGGAGGTCGGAACGATGTTCTGAATTCCCTTGTACAAATAGCTGAAAACTCCTTCATTCTTCTGAGTAACAGATGGAACCGTTTCCTGTGTGATGGATACAAGAGAAGAAGAATTGATGATTCATGAAAGATATTTCACTGAAATGGTGATAAAGGTTGAGGGTAAGGTGTCACTCAGAGGAGCATTTTATCGATAATCGTTTGGTATGAGATTCCTGGTGTTGTTGGTAGGATTGGACGAGTGGTAGGATTATTTTGGAATCGTCCATACGCGAGCACTGGCAGGATGTATCAACAACACCAGCAAAGGTGAACTCATAATCCCTTCTGTGATGCATTTGTCAGGTTGAGAATGCAGGTCTGACCAAAAAGGGTACAAGTGCTGATCACAGTCCGTTTCAGGGAGGAGTAGGGTCTCGGATCGAAAGAATATCACCAAGACCTCCAGTGATGAACTTCAACTTTCTGGCAGAACAGTTCGCGAAATTTATCCTTTCGTGGAATACTTAATGATACATTTACTTCACAAATGAACAACTCATCCTCTGAAATAAATAATCCTGTTCTTTGCCTAAAAACATCCTCACAACATCCAAACGCGGGATGTCAGACTGTGTACAAATGTCATGGGGACCTTGAGTCAGACCTTGAGCTGCTCGAAGGTTCCACTGCAGGAGATGAATTGTCTGTTGAAACACCATGACATACGAGCATGCCATGTTTGAGTGTGTTATGTCATATCATCGTGACATCCACAGGTCACAAAAGCGCACAATGAAAACTTCCAGAAAGCATGCAACGACCACTGAACAGGCCAAATGTGGCCGTTATTGGTGCAGTCAGGAAGTAACAGATGAAACGGACCCCTCCGATTCCTTTAAACTGGAGACCCTGGAAAGTGTTTGTTTCCTCAACAGTCATAGATTTGTTCTGGTGGGTGTGTGGTTGCATATGAGGTTTTGTGGATTGCTATGTTGATGCGTATGTAGTTGCCCTCGTCTGTTGGAAAGTGTGGACACACTCCGTTGGTCGTGCAAGTCTGCCCTGGTATCATTTGTATCCTACAGGATTGTCTTGTGTGTGTTTGTGGAGTGATGTGTGTGCTATCATACCTTCAGAAAGGAGGTCGAAACGATGTTTTGAATTCCATTGTACAAATAGCTGAAAACTCCTATATTCTTCTGAGGAACAGATGGAACAGTTTCCTGTGTGATGGATACAAGAGAAGAAGAATTGATGATTCATGAAAGATATTTCACTGAAATGGTGATAAAGGTTGAGGGTAAGGGGTCACTCAGAGGAGCATTTTATCGATAATTGTTTGGTATGAGATTCCTGGTATTCTTGGGAGGATTGGACGAGTGGTATTCTTTTGGAATAATCCACACACTAGCACTGGCAGGATGTATCAACTACACCAGGAAGGGTAAACTCATAAAGGTAAAAAAAATGCTGAGAGAAAGGGGGCACTGAGGAGCATTTTGTCAATAATCGTTTGGTATGAGATTCCTGAGTTCTGGGTAGGATTGGACGAGTGGTATTCACGTGGAATCATCCACACGTGAGGATTGGCAGGATGTATCAATGTATCATGAATCAACTACACCAGGAAAGGTGAACTCATAATCCCTTCTGTGATGCATTTGTCAGGTTGAGAATGCAGGTCCGACCCAAAAGGGTGCAGGTGCTGATCACAGTCTGATTCAGGGAGGAGTGGGGTCTCGGATCGAAAGAATATCACGAAGATCTCCATTGATGAACTTTAACTTTCTGGCAGATCAGTTCGCTAAATTTATCCTTTCCTGGAACACTTTATTATAAATTTACTTCACAAATGAACAACTCATCCTCTGAAATAAATAATCCTGTTCTTAGCCTAAAAACGTCCTCACAACACCCGAACGTGGAATGTCAGACATTGAGCTGCTCAAAGGTTCTATTGCAGGAGATGAATTGTCTGTTGAACCACCATGAGATAGGATGCCAAGTTTGAGTGTGTTACGTCGTAACACAGTGACATACACAGGTCGCAAATGCACACAATGAAAACTGACAGGAAGCATGCAACGACCACCGCACAGGATCTAAGTGGCCATTGGTGGTGCAATAAGGAAGTAACGGATCAAATGCACACACCGCTTCCTTCAAACTGGAGAGCCTGAAAAGTGTTTCGTTTCCTCAACAGTCATAGATTTGTGTGGGTGGAAGCGTGGTTACATATGTGGTTGCCTTTGTCTGTTGGAAAGTGTGGAACTCTTTGTTGGTCGTGAATGTCTGCCCTGGTATCATTGATGTCCTTCAGGATTATCGTGTGTGTGTTTGTGGAGTGATGTGTATGTGCGATCATACCTTCAGAAAGGAGGTCGGAACGATGTTCTGAATTCCCTTGTACAAATAGCTGAAAACTCCTTCATTCTTCTGAGTAACAGATGGAACCGTTTCCTGTGTGATGGATACAAGAGAAGAAGAATTGATGATTCATGAAAGATATTTCACTGAAATGGTGATAAAGGTTGAGGGTAAGGGGTCACTCAGAGGAGCATTTTGTCGATAATCGTTTGGTATGAGATTCCTGGTGTTCTAGGTAGGATTGGACGAGTGGTATTCTTTTGGAATAACCCACATGCGAGCACTGCAGAATGTATCAATAACACCAGGAAAGGTAAACTCATAATCCCTTCTGTGATGCATTTGTCGGGTTGAGAATGTAGGTCCGACCCAAAAGAGTACACGTGCTGATCAAAGTTCGGTTCATGCAGGAGTGGGGTCTCAGATCGAAAGAATATCACCAAGATCTCCATTGATGAACTTAAACTTTCTGGTACAACAGTTTGCGAAATTTATCCTTTCGTGGAACACTTTATTATAAATTTTCTTCACAAATGAACAACTCATCCTCTGAAATAAATTAGATGGTATTCATGGAATACTTACCCTGCGCAGTCAACGTGTTGCGAGCCAACTCTTCTGTTTTTGAACATTGTTTTTTGTTTGATCCAATATGGCTGCCAGACCAGGTGAGCGATTACATCATAAATTTATATTCTCCAATATAATTGTTGCATAGATCACGCTCAATACATTTCAAACTGATGAGACTAAGCGTTGTCCTTGTCGAATTATGACGTCATAATTATGGCACCAATGACGTCTTCTTTAACAACACCTACTCCCCATATGTAGTTCTTTACAATGAGCCATGTTTCAATTTTTTCCATGGAGCGGTTTTGGAGATAGAGGTGCAACTTTTTTCGATTTTTTAAAAGATGGCGACTGTACCACGTGACCTATGACGTTATAATTATCATTAAAAAATTATACAGGAGCCACACATATTCTGAAAATTTCGTGTCTATCGGACTAACAGTTGCAGAGGATTTTTTTTTTAATTCATACTGTTCAGATCAAGTGTTGTACTTGTCGAATTATGACGTCATAATTAAGGCACCGATGACATCACCAACAACATATCTTATTCCCCATGGTGAGTACTTGACAATGGATCCATGTTTCAATTTTTTCCATTGAGCGGTTTGGGAGATTTTGAGGTGTAACGTTTTTCCAAGATGGCGTCCGTACCACGTGACCTATGACGTCATAATTATGAATAAAAAAATTATACAGGTGGAGGAGCTTCTATGGTAAAATTTCGTGTCAATCGGAACAACAGTTTTCTTCCCCCCTTTCCCTTCTCCCCCTCCCCCCCCCCCATTCCCACCCCCTTCCCTCCCCTCCCCTCCCTTCCTCCTCCTCCTACCCCCTCTCCTCCCCTGCTCCCCGTTCCCCTCCCCTCCCCTTACCCCTCCCCCCATTCCCCTCTCCTCCCCCGCCCGGCAACGCCGGGTACTTCTGCTAGTATAATATATTCGGGTTCATGTGCTCGTCAGCGGAGCCGGCTGGCATATGAAAATGTGAGCGGAGGTTGGGGAGGTCGGATGAGAGATACGAGACCGAATGAGAGATACAAGACCGGATGAGAGATACGAGACCGGATGAGAGATACGAGACCGGATGAGAGATACGAGACCGGATGAGAGATACGAGACCGGATGAGAGATACGAGACCAAGTGATGTTGCTTGCTGTGCTGTTCATTAAAACTGGTCCTCTCCTAAGTTGAGACTTGGATTCATCTTATTACATGGTGGCAGCGAAAGGCGAACCTACGAACCCGATTGGAACCCCATCGAGGGATTCATAGCCACGCTCACAATGGCGGACGCACCCATGATGCCGCACATGGATTGGACGAGCACTAACCTCGGTGAAGCCTTAGAGCTATTCAGAAAACGTACCCAGCTGTACTTTTCTGTGAAGGACGTCGCAGGTAACAAACAAGTCGATCACATTCTCCTATCAGGTGAGGAAGGCCTGCAACGCTTCAGTTCGTGGGGCCTTGAGAACGCGGATGGCACAAGGCCGAACACCGTGACGCCAGCGATTATTTGGCAGTGTTTTGAAGCTGAGCTGAAACCCCAGGAAAATTAGGGGAGAGGCAGGTTAGTTAATACAGTAGGTCAGTTGATACAACCTTCCTCCTGGCCCTCAGAAATGAAACTTGTGTAAATGCAGCCCTCTGTTGTTAGCTAGTTGCATTACATATCATTGATAAGTAGGTCAAGAAGTTTCAGACAAAGAAAGGGTGTGATTCTCCAAAAAACCTGATTTGTGTCCTCCTGAGTAAAAACGCCAACAAAAGGTAAGATCATTTATTGTGATAATACTACATAGATTTCACAGGAGTTTTCATTGGTTGATTATACATTGTGAAAGTGGCTTTCAGCCTTCGCTGCTTTGATTTCCAGGATAATACACATAAGCATGTGGGCAACATGTGTTGCAAAAAACCCATGGATGGGGTCGATGATACAGTCTGAGTAGGTTAGTTGATACGCGTATCAACTAACTCTATCGACCTATATCAACTAACCCATTCATTATTTATTTTTACAAGACAATGCTGTAGCCATTTATAACTGGGCTTCATGCATCATAATATATGTAGCTGTATATAGCCTCCACTGTACATCTTTAGAATATAAGAGTTGTGTCCTTCTGAGTTGTGTATCTTGTTCCTTTCCTGATATTTGATGCTTGCCGATTGATTTGTTTGGCAGATCTTTTTTTTCTCTCTAACTTAACCTTTAGCCCTATTGTTAGATATACTTTGCATTACCGATGTATACAAAGCAGGTATACAACTGAATAAATAACAAACAAACAGCTTTCATTAACAGTGCTCATTGACTGAAAATACTGTTACAGATCGCGGTTAGATGTTGTAGACCGAGCGGTTGGTGACCGCGACCTAACAAACTTACCCGATTCCACCCGAACTTTGGCCGTATCGCTCCACAGCTGCTCAATGAGGGAAAAGACAAAAACGACCGAATGCAAAGAGGAAAAGGAATAAAACGAGAAGACGGACAGAAGAGTGACTGGGTTTATTATTATTTACACACAAGCAAAAAGCAAGCAATCAAGTTTTATTTACAACACATAAGACGCAGGTGACACAGTGCAAATTTTAGCTTATCTACAGACTTAATTAACCCAGGACAGAACAAACAAAAGACACTGACTCACGCGGGGAATTGCAGGAATGGCAGGATGTGGATGGCTGGAGGGAGAGGGAGGTCCAAGGGGGTCCCGCAGCACAACCGGCGCGTTTAGCAGCCGCCGTTCAGGCCAGGCCCCACGCTGCTGTTTTGGCTGCTGTTTTGGCTGCTGTTTTCGTCGCGTGCTTTGCCAGGCCTTGTCCCACTCGTCTGGTCCAAACCCTCAACTCTTTCTTGTTTCTCTCACTCCTCACCACCGACTCCTCACCGCAACCAACTGACCACCGACTCCTTACCAACGCAACCACTGACCCTCCTCAGGCACTCAGACCAACTCAGACCAACTCCTTGTGACCAGCTCCAGGCCTTTCTGTCTTCTGCTCTCCTCTGTAAAAACGCATCTCTTTCTGGACACGCCCTGCCTTGGGTTATATAGGCCCCCGCCCCTCAACCTTTGCGAACCTCCCCGATCGCTCTTCCTCCGCCCTCTCTAGCCAAACCCCTGGCTCATGGTTGGTCGAGTGGGGCTGGCTCACTCCTCCCCTCTATGACGAGGTGGAGACACGCCTTTCTTCCCCAACCCTACCTCGTGGCCAATGGTGGTTGAAGAAAACCGCCCAAAATGCGGAAGGCAATTGGAAGGGAGGTTTTGGGAATGGGAATGGAAGTTTTGGGAGTGGGAATGAAGGGAATCTATCTCTTTCACTGGTGCAATGGAGTATTTCAATTAATGGAAGACACAGCCTTACACTAATACACATAATAAGGATATAACTGTCAAAAAAGATATATCGTGTCCTGCATGTATGTTTTATGGACTAACTACGGGAACGCCCTTTGACCTTTATACAACCACAAACGGAGGGAGGAGGGGTGATATTTTACAACAACCTTTTACAACAACATTTTACCACAACAATAAAATAAAAAAACATTCTCATATCCACAACAATACCATTAGTACAAATATTATACAGAAATGATGGTATGGAGCAGAGTTTGATGTGTATCTGTAATTATGTGCATGCTAATTTGTTACCATTGGCAGAAATACCATGTAAATCGATGTATCATCTAACTCATTCACCATGTAAATTAATGTATCATCTAACCTACCAAGGTGTATCAACTAACCCACTTGGTCAGGTCAGATGATATGTTTGACAAACAGTTTTTTTGTGAGTCACAATTCCAAGTTTGATAATGCAGTGGATCTGGCATCCTTCACAGATGTGTACAAGACCCTGATATTTCTTTTGGACAATTCATGAATCCTGTCGAGCTAACAGTCTTCATTATAGGCCAACATAACTGAAAAGTGTATCAACTAACCTGCCTCTCCCCTACCGTGTGGCTCGTTTCTGCTTACAGCGATTTAAGCAGGACGACGATGAAACTATGGACAATTTCATCTTCAGATGCCGCCAGCAAGCGAACAAATGCAAGTTCAAGACCCCCGAGGCAGACGAGCGCATAATAGAACAGCTCATTGCGGGGACACGGTATCAGGAGCTACAGAAAGAGCTCCTTGCAAAGGATGACTCTCAAGCTGGACCCTAACCCTAACAAGTGCAGCAAGCCACAACGCGGATGCCCGCCTAACCACACTCAGTTTTTTTTGTTCCTTACTATTTCTAGATAGTAAAAAATTATGATGGCCATGCCAGATTGGTAGCTTCGTGGCAGAATGTAGGTCAATCCAAGATGGGGGATCATGATAACATTATTTTCATATAATTACTGATTATAGCTGTCATACTCGTCAATTTCAGCTGTCACTTTGTTTTAGGACAGAAATTTGAATATTAAATTTGATAGAACGTTTATGTCATTGTTTTTTTGTATCCAGGTTACATGTTGCCAACAAAGTGGCCATGGGAAGGCATCTGGAGAAAGACGCATCTTCAGCTGAGGAAATTCGTCGGCCGTCCACCTGCATCATAGACGGCATGAGCTTGGTACAGAAAGCACGTGGGGAGAACGTCACTTTTGGACAGCTGTCTGAAGGTCTCCTTCTATCGGCATTACAGATAGGATCAGGAAGTCGTCGTATCGATGTGGTGTTTGATGTATACACCCCAAATTCTATCAAAACTGCGGAGAGGGTAAATCGCGGCTCCGAAACAGGTCTGCTCTTCAGCAATATTGTCTCTGGCCACAGGATAAAGCAGTGGAGGCTTCTGTCTTCATCGGAGAGCAAAACAAACTTAATCAAATTGATCTCGCAGGACTGGCAGAGCCCAAAGCTTCGATCAAATTTCGAAGACCGAATCGTGTATGTCACGTGCGCGACGAAGTGCTTGAAGATAACATGTGATGATTCTACTGAAGTAGAGGCGCTGGATTCTACACAGGAAGAAGCAGATACTCGCATGTTTTTACACGCAAGACATGCTGTTTCAGAGTCCAGCTCTCTGGTCATTGTTTCAGAAGACACCGATGTGTTTGTACTTTCTCTAGCTCTTAACAGTGACATCGATTGCAACATGTACATAAAGTGTGGTACCAAAAGTCGAGAGAGATTCATCGACGTGAGCAAATTTTCTGCAGCAGTTGGCGAGAAAGTATGTAAAGCTCTACCTGGATTGCACGCGTTCACTGGGTGTGACACTGTTAGTGCATTTAGGGGGCCGGGGAAAGCTCAAGGCGCTGAAACTCGTACAGAACAGCACACAGTACCAGGAGGCTTTCACCAAAATGGGAGACGACTGGCTGGTACCGAACAGCTTGTTCGAAGTTCTACAGGACTTCACGTGCCGATTGTACACAGCCGGGTCCAATACCAGCAAGGTTAACGAACTGCGTTATCAGCTGTTCAGGACCAAGAGAGGAGACATCGAGTCCGGTCAGCTGCCGCCATGTGAAGATTGCCTGAACATGGATGTCTTGAGAGCCAATTTATCAATCCGCTGTGTGGCATCGAAGTCTGGAAAATAATCCAAACATACCAAACCCTGCTGACGGGTATGGGTGGACTGAAGAGGATAGTAACCTAGTTATTCGCTGGAAGACAGGCCCACTAGCAACCGATGTCATTCTGGAGTTCCTGTCATGCAAATGCACAAAAGCATGCAAGCTGCCTGATTGCCAGTGTCTAGCGAATGGACTGAAATGTACTGCCACGTGTAAGTTGCAGACCTGCGACAACATGGCCGACGATGATGTTGAACCAGATCATGATCAATGTTCTGAAGACGAGGACACTCGCGGTGACTGCGGTTAGGGAACGGACAATATTCCTTGACTCGTACATGTACTTGGGAATTTGATATCGAGTTATGAGGCCATTAAATCAATGGACCCTTCCAGTGTCTTGACAAACGTGTGAAATTAATGGTTCTTTTATTGTTCTACATTGAATGGTGAACTTTGATGTGGGGGTTGTGGTTTGATGAAACGGCGCTGAATTTTTATCTCGGGTATAAAGGTGGACAGAGAAATGGCAATGTTTAGCATTATTTTGAAGTTTAAATGTAATCCATGATCTGCGGAATTAATAGTATGGTACCTTACAACCCCGATAAACCATTCCACACTCAGAATGTATACTTCAGAGAGGTCTTCGTTAATCTAATACATGTCACATGTGATATTATCACCAATCACAAATGAAATAACATTAATACAAAAAATAAACTTTCAACAACATTAGTGAAATAAACAAATATTTAAATCCTGATGTGAAGTTCCGTACGGTTGGGTGAACACAATTACAAATTCAAAATCGTAATTGTATTCACTCAATTCCAATCATCAATTGATACTTTAACAAAACGATTAACACGATTAACGTTTAACGATTTAATATTACGATTGAATGACGGTTGTATTGGGATATTATCAAACCCGCGCATTGCGTAGTCTGTCAACTTCCGGATTCGCTGCAGGTTCGTAATTCTCATCAAAATCTAAACAGTATTTGTAAAATTTATATAAAAGCCACATCACTGTTCATATCAGTAAATATTGCTGTGGTTTTGAGAATAAAGGCAACCCCCCCTTTTAGTTAATTGCACCACAACATGTCGCCTCGCTTTAGCCAGTTATTTCTTATTAAATGTGAAGTATAGTCTCCTTCCCAGTGTTAGTATGCGTTGAGGCAGGTAAGTAAGGGTAGGCTTCATTGGGCCTGGAATGCCATGTTCTGGGCCTAGGACAAGTCGAGGAGGCCCGAGGGAGGAGTCGGAGGGCGTGGCTGGTAAGCAGCAAAACAGCCAATGGGAGCTAAAGGGGAGTGGCCAACAACAGCGGCCAATGGGAGCTAAAGGGGAGTGGCCAGCACGGGCCTCCACTCCCAGCGGCCAGTGGAGGCCCGTGGAACATTCTAGTTGGGCTCAGGGGGGATATAAGACCCACGCCGGACCCCCGAGGAAGGGAGAAGCGCTCTGCCCAGCTCTCTGCATTCTGCCCCCGCTCTCTGCTGCCCCCGCTCTCCCTGGCTCTGGTCTCTCTTTTGCCCTCGCTCTCTTGGGAAACGCTCTCGCAGGACGATCTCTCTCGTGGCCCTATACTCCGGCGATCTCGTTGCCTGGACTCCCTGCACGTGCGCTTTTGCCTCGCCGACTTCGGGACACGCTGCGGGGATTCCCGTATGTGCACGGCTGAAGCTGACATCCCTGCCGCGAACATCACCAAGGGGAAACGCCCAACAAGCCGTCCGGGGCGAGCTGCACCAAGCGGCCGTGCTTTGAGTGCGTCCTCTTCTTCTTCCCTTTCCCCAAGTGAGTCCGAGGGCCCTTGTCTGGGTAACGCATAGTAAGAACGGTTAACTTTCTCTCCTGTGTCCCTTTTCTCTCACCATTGTACATTTGTTAATAAACCTATGTTTGTTTCCAACTTGGCCGTTTACGTCTTTTCAGCATTGGCTTCGCATTGCACAAGATCAAACCGCTCGATCGGGTTCCTAGTAATTAACGGCACGAGTTACGTGACACGCAAACCGCTCGGGTGTATCAAACCAGCGTGACTCATGTGAGGTTCAGCCCCCGTCCTCACAGCGGCATGTGTATCGAAGGTACTCGGGTAATTGACCGGAAACCCTTCCACGTGCTCGCTGCGGGTTTGGCGGCTGGAATTGCTCAGCAATAGGCCCCCACATGTGTAAAGTGGGTGGTGGCCTCGTGGACTCGAAGCTCGAGGGGGAGAAGGGCTTAATCCTCCCTCAGTACGTCGACCAGCTCGAGATCCGCAACAATATTATACCATCGTGTTTTGAAAAACTGGAAAATTGGAAAATTGGAAAACTTGGAAAACGTGGAAAAACAATAGAGCCTATTTTACTCCAGGGGGTCCCAGGATTACCCACCCAAAATATCGTTGTGGTCGGTTGAGCCATTTTTGCGGTACCTGGGAACGGACAGACAGACAGACGGACGGACATTTGGTGAATTATAGTAAAATTATATTAACAACAATAATAAGAGTAGTATCATTTGGCAATAATAATGTTAAAAATGGACGGTGTGTGTGTGTGTGTATGTTTGCATGTGAGTGTGTGTGTTTGCATGTGAGTGTGTGTGTGTGTGTGTGTGTGTGTGTGTGTGTGTGTGTGTGTTTGTGTGAGCGTGTTTGTGTGTGTGTGTTCATGGTTGGTGTATGTGTGTGTGTTTGCATGTGAGTATGTGTGTGTTCATGTTTGGTGTGTGTGTGTGTGTGTGTGTGTGTGCATGTGTGGTATATGTGTTTGCGTGTGTGTGCGTGTGTGTTTGTTTGTTTGTATGTGTGTGTTTGTTTGTGTGTGCATGTGCATGCGTATCAGTGTGTGCATGTGCGTGTTTGTGTTTGTTTGTGTGTGTGTGTTTGTGTTTGTTTGTGTGTGTGTGTTTGTTTGTGTGTGCGTGTGCAGGCGTATCGGTGTGTGCATGTGCGTGTTTGTGTGTGTGTGTGTGTGTGTGTGTGTTTGTGTGTTTGTGCGCGCATGCGTATGGGTGTGTGCATGTGCATGTTTGTGTATGTGCATGTGCATGCGTATGGGTGTGTGCATGTGCGTGTTTGTATGTGTGTGTTTGTTTGTGTGTGCATGTGCATGCGTATGGGTGTGTGCATGTGCGTGTTTGTGTGTGTGTGTGTGTTTGTGTGTTTGTGCGTGTGCATGCGTATGGGTGTGTGCATGTGCGTGTTTGTGTGTGTGCATGTGCATGTGTATGGGTGTGTGTATGTGGGTGTATTTAGGTGAAGATTTTGTTGCGTGAGTTAAGCAAATCTAAGTTAGGAACATCTAATGACTTTGATGTTTTATATATGGATAAAGTAAACAGCATGGACATAATGGGACAATTTTCCTCCTCCTGTGACGAAAATTCCTTCCCTATCATTGTGAGTTTTTTATCTGGTTGAGGTCTGTACAGATAACTATAAAGTTGGATGAACGAAAGGAATGGTCGCTGAAGTGATATTTCAATGAAAGACAGGAGAAATGAAGAAAGAAACGTTGGAAGCAGAGAAGGAAACGACAGATCGTTACAATCCCGACAACATGGGGGAGTTGCCGAAGCACACTGGACTCTAAGGACGAGATTTCCTGGAATTCTAAGCCTGTACGTCAGCACAGAGATGGTATTCCCACACATAGTCAATATTAAGTATCCTCTTGACCTGGACACATGTGTTTACAATTGAAGGAATGCATTAATTGTAATAAATACGACATTGGATTATCTAGGGCTTTCATATGGCAACAGGGAGTAATCATGATGCCATATTATATTGTTTGCAGCTTCCCATGGGATGCTCCTTGCTGAGCTTAGCATGTTAAGGCTCCTGCCTTGCACAGTAATCCAATTTGCCGGAGGTACACAATGCTTATTACAAAAAATTAAACCTTTTGTTTTTAAAAATTTGCACAATTACATTTTTTTACAATTACAATGAGCAATTTTTGAATCTTTTGAATACTATTTTTTTCATTTACCACATTTTTTCAATTTAACCTTTGACCTCTTGCAGCATAACTGTTAGCTAGTATCAGGCCAACAATCTGATACAGCATCTTGAATTCAAATATTGAAAACGATCAAGTTAAAGACACGTTCAAATATGTTTCACAACTGGTTTTATATTTAATTTAACAGTTTGGCTGATATGAGGCCACTCTTCAGCAACACCTGGTCATGGCAATCCCACAGCTAGGTGGGGCGTTCAAAGTGTTCTTAGAATGCGAATCTCAAAATAGAAAAAGACGCCAAGGTTATCAAAATAATCTGTTATTAGTGCAGATAATACCGAACGTCACGAGTAAATAATTTAATAACACCGTGGGAGTAATTTGCATGGCAAGGATGACATATCTGAGGTGTAATGCTACCTTTGGCCAGCAGACCTTGGCAGGGACAATGCTAAATTTGGCTAGTAGACCTCGGCAGGTACAATGCTAAATTTGGCTGGCAGACCTCAGCAGGTACAATGCTACCTTTGGCCAGCAGACCTCAGCAGGTACAATGCTACATTTGGCTAGCAGACCTTGGCAGGTACAATGCTATCTTTGGCTAGCAGACCTTGGCAGGTACAATGCTAAATTTGGCTGGCAGACCTCAGCAGGTACAATGCTAAATTTGGCTAGTAGACCTCGGCAGGTACAATGCTACCTTTGGCCAGCAGACCTCAGCAGGTACAATGCTACATTTGGCTAGCAGACCTTGGCAGGTACAATGCTAACTTGGGCTGGCAGGCTGGCAGGTACATGCTACCTTGGGCTGGCAGACTGGCAGGTACAATGAATGCTACCTTGGGCTGTCAAACCTTGGCAGGCTGGCAGGTACAATGCTACCTTTGGCTAGCAGACCTTGGCAAGTACAATGCTACCTTTGGCTAGCAGACCTTGGCAGGTACAATGCTACCTTGGGCTGGCAGACTGGCAGGTACAATGCGCTGCACCACAATTACGGATTCAGTCTTGCTGAAAGGCAAAACGCAAAACGCCTTGTGTTGCGGGGTCGCCATCTTGCGAACGACTGAGGCGAGAGGCTGTTGGTGCGCTGGGAGACCCATTTAGCATGCTACCTTGGGCTGGCAAACCTTGGCAGGTACAATGCTAAATTTGGCTGGCAGACCTCAGCAGGTACAATGCTACATTTGGCTAGCAGACCTTGGCAAGTACAATGCCACCTTTGACTAGCAGACCTTGGCAGGTACAATGCTAAATTTGGCTGGCAGACCTCAGCAGGTACAATGCTACATTTGGCTAGCAGACCTTGGCAAGTACAATGCCACCTTTGACTAGCAGACCTTGGCAGGTACCTTGGGCTGGGAGACCTTGGCAGGCTGGCAGGTACAATGCTACATTTGGCTAGCAGACCCTGGCAAGTACAATGCCACCTTTGACTAGCAGACCTTGGCAGGTACAATGCTACCTTGGGCTGGGAGACCTTGGCAGGCTGGCAGGTACAATGCTACATTGGGCTGGCAGACCTTGGCAGGCTGGCAAGTACAATGCTACCTTAGGCTGGCAGACCTTGGCAGGCCAGCAGGTACAATATTGTTATGAATTATGGGGGTAGTGATATATAGATTCAGGTAGATCTCCATAGGTAGGTGCTCCGATGATCGTGGGTAGAAAGAACAACTTCGATGTACAGTAAGTCAGGGACCTGTTTAGACCGTGTGTTCGGATTAAGCTTGTATATTTGTCCCCATTACGAGGAGTGGGGGATGGTAACTAGACTAGGGATTAAGGTTAGCAACTACCTAATATGTGTAACCTCTGTAATTATCCCTACTGTTTTTACCATCACCAGTGCCCACTAGTTACCCTAATTAATAATTGCCCCAATAAAATTCACCGGAAGTGCAGGCAGGAAGCGCCCACGCATTGCGCCAACATGGCAACAAAACATTGTTCAGGTCGGCTGAGGCCACGCCCACCTCACGACGGATGGGTCGAGGGGTTTGATGGGAGATCACACCAATGGTAGGGAGGGCCAATCGGCGCGCAGCTGAAGCTCAGAGGCAAGAAGGAGCCAGCTGATTGGCCAAGGAGAGATGATAAAAAGGGAGTGCGTCCGACATTTTCCCTCTCTCTACTCCTGGGTTTTGGCGAGGATTGGTCCCTGCTTCTTTTCATCTCCCTCACGTTGCTTTGGACTTCCTCAGTCTCCCTGACTCTCTCCATCTTGGTCTCCCTGCGCTCTGTGTTCTACTGCTGAGATTGGTTATCTTGTTTATTGGTTTTTTAGTGCTGAGTGGATCGCAATCGTCACACCTGGGACATTCCAATAAGCGTTCCACCATCACACCACAGAAGGAAGGCTGCCGGACTGCTGTGCATTGGGCTCGATGGAGGCCGGTACGTCGAGTGGCGGAGTGCGCGCATACAAGGCCACACCACTAGTCTGCGACTTTCCGCCAAAACCCGCTTCTCCGCGCAGGGCGAGAGGCGAGGTATTGTCGGCCAGACAATCCAGCCGGACCGATCTGAATACCCATAAAAATTAATCCCTTTCATCCCGTCCCTTTATCCTTTGTCTTGTATCTGTGTTCTGTCTGTCGGAGTACTCCAATTTAAGGGGTTAGCTTTGCGTCGTGTTTTCCTTGTTATCGGGTCTTCCTTCAATAATAAATACTTTTATTATTTTTGTACATTTCTGAACACAGTTTTCCGTTTGAGTTATTTTGCAGGGAGAAGACATTCGTTACGGCCAGAACAGGTAAGTCGATTTTTTCTTCTTCATTCGTGTTTTATCCGCCAGACGACTTTGGTTTATCACGCATCCGGTTAACGCTCAATTGGTCATTCGTGGTGTGCTCCGTTTTAATAGAGCCGTCCACGCGACAATATGCTACCTTAGACTGGCAGACCTTGGCAGGCTAGCAGGTACAATATGCTACCTTAGACTGGCAGATCTTGGCAGGCTGGCAGGTTCAACATTGTCCTGTCTGTAGCTAGTTAAGACCAGCCTTGGATGAATAGCCGAGACAGTTTTACTCCCGAGGTGGCAGCCCGAAAAATGGCGGTATTCTTGTCGCGCGTGGGAGAAGGAATGTGAAGCGTTTATTTGAACAGAGCACACGGCTTTATTCCAAAACCACAAACAAGTAAACAGGACGTCAATTCAACAATCATGATTTAATGTAAATAAAGCAAGGGGTGAAATAAATGTTGAGGTAACCTAAAATTCTAACTGAGGTACTTCCACAGATGGACTAAAAAACAACAGACAAGGGGAAAGATAATGAAATTAAATCCCTTTAGCCAGCCGGCACTCAGCTTTGGCCTTAAGTGGCCCTCTTTGTGGAGAGTGGGGCGATGGCTCAGTTCTCTTGCGCCGGAGCGCACAACATGGCGCCGAGGGCGCCAAGGGTGGTGAGTCGAGCAGACGAGACGGCATCCTTTCTCCTCCACCGTCCGGGGAAGCACACATGGCCTTCAGCTTCCTTGCGAGCCAACAATAATTGAAACTCCTTTTCAATCGCCACAGCAGAAACCCTCTCCTCACAGCCCGCACAAAATGGCCAAGCCTTCTCCTCAAAACCAAAAGAGAGCGATCGACTTCTTCACCAACGTCTCGAGAAGCTTCTTGCTTTGTCATCACCCCCGGCCCCCACGGCCAATCGCGACTTTCAGGGGTGTGGCCTGCCGGCTCTTTCTTCCACGCCCATCGTACCACTCTGGGGGCGTGGCCTTTTGCCGTAAGTGTTCCTGTGGGCGGAGCTTAGTTGCCGTGAGTAATCATGGGGCCGGCGCTGGTTGTAAATGTTGTTTAATGGGGGTTTTCATGGCCGGCCTTGTAAATGTAAAACGTTAGGGATAATCACAGAGGGAATGCCACGTATTGGGGAAAAGTAACCTTAATCCCTAACTAATTATCACTGCTTCACCCATCTTCTGAAGACACATAAACAATCTTAAGGTACAATTTCCCGACTAAAGTACATCGAGTTTTCTCCTACATGTCCACGGCCCATGCTGTAATTATACAGTCCTACCTTTACTATGGGATTACGTGCTACCTTGTGCTACCTTGGGCTGGCAGGTCTTGGAAGGCTGGCAGGTACAATGATGCCTTCGGCTGGCTGACCATACCTACCTTGGCCTGGCAGAACAGCTTAGACTTAAAGGTATGTGCACTAACCTCTGAGTTGTCGAGCATGGATTCGAATGTCTACCCAGCTATAAACTGCCGCACAGGTGTTGTGCATCTATGGGTGATACATACATCAATATCTGCATTGCCCATCAGAAAGATGTTAAGCAGGAGGATCCGTCTGCCAGCAGTGGATGTTAGTGGAGGTTAAGCACCTCACTGTGTCTTTTCCAAAGAGGAGGCAAATTATCACCAACAACATGAACAAATTACAAATTCCTGTCACCCTCAGCCGAACGTCAGGCCTGATCAACAGATTCGTGAAAGGCTTGACCCAGAAACGTTCCCCAGCCAACCGTAGTATAACATCGGAATAACTACAGGGCCGTTAAAGAAGAAGTGGAGATAACGACCTTCCTTGGGGTACCATCGAACAAAATCTTCCACTGTAATTTAATATTACATTTCACCATCATATTTTTCAATGTCATTTTCACCTCATGCGGTCGGACTGATACCTGGACCATTTTCAGGTACCACGTGCTGCACATCTTTCACAACGGTCGTCGCACCAAGCAACATCTATCACCTCGTCCGTCTTCCCCATCCATCACTCGTCCCACTCTTTCCATCCTTCAACCTCCCTAACAAACTGGTGCTGTCTTCCGCGGCGGAAATGAGTCCTGCTCGGTATTACCTTGTGCTGCCCACAAAGGATGGGAGAGTGTTTCCGCACACACAAACTGACCAACACATGACCGGGGATTGCAGTCCTGCAGCGTTAATGTTACTCTCTTTATTTCTCTGTGGTTTCCTTTGGGGTTTTAAGAACCCCGATCTGTTTTCCCATTTATAAATCGCTGACTCGGACCATCACCGGTCAGCATTCACTGCTCTGTAAACGAAGCATATTTAAAATGGGAAATGCGTTTTTAACGGCTCCACGTGGATCGGATATTTCCCTCGCAATAAGCGGGTCACCATTTGTCATCAAAACACGTAAATCATGGGTCTTGGCTGAAAATGATATACAGCGTGATATTTCGAAAAGTTGTGGACGAGTTGTGACAAAACTGGCTGGACAGGTTGGGTGTGTGACACGGAAGAATTGATTCGATTTTGGCGAAGATCCGAATCCGGATACGGATACGAGAATTATTTAATTACTCTGTGCTCGCAAAGCAAAAAGTGGCGTTAAGCGATTCGCTTCGTACATACGTACAGTCACGTGAAAATGTAAGTACACCCCATGTAAAGTTTTGCCTTTTTCAACATATTTCAACATACAGCTATTTGATCTTCATTTCAACAATATTGATAGATGAAGGTGATATAATATAACAAATATCATGAAACATTTACATTTTGTAGTCCATTGTATAATTTAAATAAACATAAATGCAAATTTCGCATGTGGAAAAAGTAAGTACACCCTTGGCTCTAATAGGTGGTATTGCCCCCTTTGGCAGAAACAACCCCAAGTAGGCGTTTCTTATAACTGTCTAGCAGTCTCTGACATCGACTGGGAGAAATTTTTGCCCACTCCTCCGTGCAGAATTCTTTCAGCTGTGCGATGTTTGAGGGGTTTCTTGCATGCACAGCTCGTTTCAATCCACCCACAACATCTCGATGGGATTTAGATCCGGGCTTTGACTTGGCCATTCCAGAACCCTCCATTTCTTTCTTTTCAGCCATTCCTTGGTGGATTTACTGGTATGTTTAGGGTCATTGTCATGTTGCAAGGTCCACCTTCGGTTGAGCTTCAACTTTCCGACAGATGGCCTCACATTATCCTCAAGCACCCTCTGGTACAATGAAGAATGAATCATGGATTCTATGATGGTGAGCTGCTCAGGCCCTGATGCAGCAATGCTGCCCCAAACCATAATATTTCCACCACCATGCTTTACAGTTGGTATCAGGTTCTTGTGGTCAGATGCTGTCTTTGGTTTTCGCCAAACATGTCTTCTGGTACTGTGGCCAAATAGCTCTACATTTGACTCATCTGTCCAGAGCACATTGTTCCAGAAGTGCTGGTCTTTGCCTAGGTGTTCATTAGCAAACTTTAGTCTTGCCCATATGTTCTTTCTGAACAGCAAAGGTTTCCTCCTGGCACACCTCCCATGTAGATCAAATTTGTGCAGCCTCTTTCTAATGGTAGAGTCGTGCACTTTGACATCAACAGTGGCAAGAGCTACCTGTAGGTCCCGTGATGACATTCTGGGGTTTTTAGAGACTTCTTTCAGAATCTTGCGGTCTGCTCTCGGGCTGAATTTGCTGGAGCGGCCTCGCCTGAACAAGTTGGCAGTCGTTTGGAATCTTCTCCACTTGTAGATGATCTTCCGGACAGTCGAATAATTGATTTCAAATTGTTTGGAGATCTTTTTAAATCCATTCCCAGACTCATAGGCATCGATAACCTTCTTTCTGAAGGCCTCAGAGAGCTCTTTTGATCTAGGCATGGTGACGCCGCACACTTCAACAACAAAGAGCAAACCAAATTAAATGTCTGAGGTTTAAATAAGACAGGTTCCTCCAAGATCCTCT
Source organism: Myxine glutinosa (assembly GCF_964187855.1). Classification (NCBI taxonomy): domain Eukaryota; kingdom Metazoa; phylum Chordata; class Myxini; order Myxiniformes; family Myxinidae; genus Myxine; species Myxine glutinosa. Next base: position 77,894,063 of record NC_136263.1, read on the forward strand.
CTGACGATGTTCTAAGCATTTGCACCTGAGCTGGTGCACCTGATTCTAATTTTAGGTATTCAAAGTAGTGATAAATGTCGGGGTGTACTTACTTTTTCCACATGCGAAATTTGCATTTATGCTTATTTAAATTATACAATGGACTACAAAATGTAAATGTTTCATGATATTTGTTATATTATATCACCATTATCTATCAATATTGTTGTAATGAAGATCAAATAGCTGTATGTTGAAATATGTTGAAAAAGTCAAAACTTTACATGGGGTGTACTTACTTTTTCACGTGACTGTACATATGTCGAACGTAAGAGTTTGCATTTTTAAAATTTATCGGCAAGTGTTGGTCCGATTGACACGAAATTTTCACCATAGTATGCGTCTACTCTTGTATATATTTTTATTGATAATTATGACGTCATAGGTCACATGGTATTGGTGCCATCCTGGAATAACCCGAAGCATAAATATCTCCAAACGCCTATATCTCCAAAACAGCTCAGTAGAAAAAAATTTTGAAACGTGGCTCATTGTAAAGAACTCCACATGGGGATATGTGTTGTTAACAATGGTGCCTTCATTATGACGTCATAATTCTACAAGTACAATGCTTAGTCCGATCAGTTTGAAAAGTATTGAGCGTAATCTACGCAACAATTATATTGGAGAATATAAATGTTTGACGTCATCGGTCACATGGCCTGGCAGCCATATTGGATTAAAGGAAAAAAAACCTTTAAAAAAACAAAACAGAGTATTTGGCTCGCACCAAGTTGACTATGCGGAGTCAGTATCTTACTATAATTCACCAAATGTCTGTCTCTGTTCGAAGGTACCGCAAAAACGGCTCAACCGATCGCAACGATATTTTGGGTGGGTATTCCTGGGACCCCTGGGAGTAAAATAGGCTATATTGTTTTTCCAATTTTTCCAAGTTTTCCAATTTTCCAGTTTTTCCAAACACGATGGAATAATATTTACCGATATGAACAGTGATGATTCTAGACTCTAGACTCTAGAGGAAGTAAAAGTCGTAACAAGGTTTCCGTAGGTGAACCTGCGGAAGGATCATTATCGGGACAACATGAGAGCGAGCGAGACGTGAGACATACGTGGTACGTGATCGTCCATGTACTGTTTAGCCATGTACTGTTTAGATTTGGATGATTTGCGTGTGATATGATTCAATGGATGTTTATATGAATCGTTTTGAAATAAAAAAGCCTTCAATTTCAGATATTTTACCTTTTCATTTGGGCTTCCCAATTGAAGCCCCGCCCGTAGGGCGGGTACTGTTGCTAGTTCTATGAATGCCATCTAGTTTTTAAAGTTATTCTTCACCGTTGAGAGATATCGGGTCAAAAACGATATATAGCACAATATCTGAAAAAGTTATAGAGTTATGACAAAACTTGGTGGATGAGTTTAGTCAGGTTCACCATGTTAACAAATATAATTTCGTTCAAAATTTTGGGAGATTAGCAAACCTGTACATTTTTGGAATCATCAGAGCATGGAGAATCCGAAAATCAATGTTGGCATTTGCACATACACAGATTTTGGATTTTCAAAATGGCCGCCATAAAATACATATTTTGTGCTATCTCGGCTTCTAGTCAACCTAGAAACTTAATTAAATATGCTAATCTTAGGTTTTCTGGGCCAAGGAATCCAATAAAGGCCTCAAAATAGTGCTCAGGATTATAAAAAAGCAACAAACAAAGGTAATTGAAAACCATTGTCTTTATATTTGTGATATACAGTCACGTGAAAAAGTAAGTACACCCCATGTTAAGTTTTGACTTTTTCAACACATTTCAACATACAGCTATTTGATCTTCATTTCAACAAAATTGATACATAAAGGTGATATAATATAACAAATATCATGAAACATTTACATTTTGTAGTCCATTGTATAATTTCAATAAACATAAATGCAAATGTTGCATGTGGAAAAAGTAAGTACACCCTTGGCTCTAATAGGTGTTATTGCCCCCTTTGGAAGAAACAACCTCAAGTAGGCGTTTCTTATAACTGTCTACCAGTCTCTGACATCGACTGGGAGAAATTTTTGCCCACTCCTCCATGCAGAATTCTTTCAGCTGTGCGATGTTTGAGGGGTTTCTTGCATGCACAGCTCGTTTCAAATCTCCCCACAACATCTCGATGGGATTTAGATCCGGGCTTTGACTTGGCCATTCCAGAACCCTCCATTTCTTTCTTTTCAGCCATTCCTTGGTGGATTTACTGGTATGTTTAGGGTCATTGTCATGTTGCAAGGTCCACCTTCGGTTGAACTTCAACTCTCTGACAGATGGCCTCACATTATCCTCAAGCACCCTCTGGTACAATGAAGAATTCAGTGGATTCTATGATGGTGAGCTGCTGAGGCCCTGATGCAGCAAAGCTGCCCCAAACCATAATATTTCCACCACCACTTCTAAAAGCATCATTTTTAATTTGAAAAATCGTCACTTTTCATCCTATTGACCCGAGCTTTGATCGAGATCGTCAATTTTAATCTTGATGAAATGGATCATTTGCTGTATAAATGGAAACCTTTTAGGGATGGGGGGGGGGGGGATTTTTAAAGTATCGTGCTCTGCATGACGTTTTCTTGTTTGTTTGCTTGTCCGCACAGAACGTGCTAATGTAGGCCACAAACGCCTCCTAGTGGTAGCAAGTCGTACATGATATCTTTTTTTTTCCAATCGTGTACATCTATAAAGTATGTTCAATAAGAATGTGAATACATCGATAAAGTATGTACAAATGGAATGCGAGTTCATAATAAACAATTTTTTTTAGCTCTTATACGAGCCTCGATTAAGTAAACAAAAAATGCATTCTCCGCAGGATGTTCCTATGACACAGTTCACTTGGTGACTCCCTCACTCCTGAACCTGCAAGGTGAGCTGTCCGTTATTTATGATCCCAGCTCGAAGCTCAGTCTGGGATCTGGCATCAAATCGGTCGAGATGTTTTCATTCCCAGATCCATTGCAGAGGTCTGTGGCCATGGTTCACTTCAGTGCACCTCAAAATAATTTTAAAACCACCCATAATAATTATTTTACCCCATGCATAATTATTTTACCCCATAATAATTATTTTACCCCATAATAATGATTTTACCCCATAATAATTATTTTACCCCATAATAATGATTTTACCCCATAATAATTATTTTACCCCATACATAATTATTTTCTGTGCGAGTATAGTTGTCAAGCCTTTCGGACACAAGGCGAAAATAATGCGAAGACCTCTTCCTCGTGATGCAATGAAGGCCTTTGAAGCATCACCCATAATATCCTCTCCAGCCGCACTCAAAGTGGCGCTACATGGCACACATTTACAGTGGCCTGCAAAGGTATTCACCCCCGACCAATAATGCCATATTTAGATAAATTACAAATTATGTAGAAACAAATTTTCCAAACGAACTTTTTCATTCATAACTGAAGAGCTCAAATGAAAAGCTGTTACAGTTGAACAGGATTACATGTCAGGAATATCTTCAATGGACAAATCAAAATTCACTGGTTGCAAGGGTATTCAGCCCTTAGGTTAGAACTTGGTGGAAGCACCTTTTGCAGCAATGACTGATATGAGTCTTTTCGGGTCTCTACCAGCTTTGCACAGTGAGATGGTGAAATATTTGCCCATTCTTCACGTAAAAATTGCTCTAGTTCTGCCAAGTTTGATGGGGATAGTCGATGGACTGAAATCTTCAAGTCTCGCCATAAATGAAATATTTACCAATTATTCTGTCCAAAACTGTTCAAGCTCAGTGAAGTTGCGTGGGGAGTGTTGATGCACAGAAATCTTCAAGTCATGCCACAGATTTTGATTGGATTTAGGTCGGGGCTCTGACTGGGCCACTCAAGGACATTTATCTTTTTGTTCCTTAACCAATGCGGTGTATGTAACTTCGGCTGTGTGCTTTGGGTTGTTGTCCTGCTGAAACGTGAATCTCCTACCCAGTTTCAGATTCATGGCTGATTCAAGCAGGTTTTTAATTAAAGATTCTCCTGCACTTTGCACCACACATTGTCCCTTCTATCTTGACAAGCTTGCCAGTCCCTCCTAATGAAAATCAGCCCTGTAACATGATTCTGCCATCACCATGCTTAACAGTGGGGATGCTGTTGACTGCGTGATGTGCAGTGTTCGGCTTGCGCCAGACGTATTTTGAATTTAGAAGAAAAAGTTCAATTTCTGTCTCCTCCGGCAACAAAACTGCTGTTTTGGGCTTCCCAATTGAAGCCCTGCCCGTAGGGCGGGTGAGAGAGGTACAAACACCCAGCCATCTTCATGATACCCCATGCCTGCAGTATCATGAAGATGCAAAGATGCATCTTTTCAGTAATGGCTTCTTTGTTTTTTTCTTGTTTTTTTCTTTGTATACAACATCGAGGCTCGTGAAAGAGCTAACATTCACTTCACAAACAAATCAACCAGACAAACAAAATATATAAAAAGAGGGAGTGGAAGACAAGATTGCAAGAGAGAAGGAAGCACACAAGTACAACAGCAGAGAACAGGGCAATCGGAAGATCTGTGGGAGGGAGAGGGCTTGAGGGGAGGAGGCATGGGAAGGGGGAGGGGTGGAAGACGTATAAAACACATGGACACTGCTAGGACTTCCAGGAAAGAAGTTGGTATTTCAAAAAAGTGGATCTGGGGTGAATTAACGGGGGAAGAAAAGATCAAGGTTTTGGATGGGGGAAGATAAGAGATGGTGGTGAAGAGCTGTTTTAAAGACCTGGAGCGAGGAGTGGGATTGAAGAGAGTGAGGGAGTTTGTTCCAGAGGGGGGAGTAAAGAGGAATCAAAGAGTGAAGGTGAGCAGAGAGTCTTGATTTTGGCAATTTCACCAAAAGAGGGTTGGTGTCAGATCTGATGTGACCTGTAGGAATATTTGGGGGACAGAGCACAGATACAGCTGGTGGAGCTAGGCTGGATAGGAGTCCGTAGAAGACAGAAAGACCACCTACCTGCCTGCGGTGAGTGAGTGAAAGGCTCTCACAATCAGCTTCATTGCTGGAGATTCCAATGATTCTGAAAGCTTTGGTTTCAACAGCGTGAAGCCGAGCGAGGTGTGAGGCAGGAGCACCAGTCTAGTGGGGGAGAGCAGTATTTCCTTGAGCTATGGATGAAAGCCTTGTATGTGGTGAGGAGCTCAGGTGTGCCAAGGAAGGACTTCGCACGACGGAGGATGCCCAGTCGGCGACTGGCTTTGGAGGCCAGCTTGGAAATGTGGTTTTCCCAGGAAAGATCATGGCAGATAGTGAGACTCAAAAGCTTGTGTGACAGACCTTCTTGGAGAGGATTGTTGAAAAGGTAGATCGGAGGGTTGTCCAGTCGGTCTTTTCGGAGAGACATAGTAAGAGTGTGAGATTTGTCAAGATTGAAAGACATGTTCCACTTATTTGATCAGTCTGTGATGTTGTCCAGGTCTGCAGAGAGTGAGGAGGCTGCAGACTGCCGATCTGAGGGATGAGGAATGGAGCGGCAGAGAATGGAGTCATCAGAAAATAGATAAAGAGGATTTTCCAGAGTCGGAAAGATCATTGATGAAGACCATTAAAAGCACAGGGCCGAGAACACTGTCTTGGGGAACTCCAGCCTGAACAGGAAGGGAAGATGACAGAAATCCATTCAGGGGCACATGTTGACTACGACTAGAGAGGAAGTCCACAAGACATGCGTGGAGATGTCCATGGATACCATCGGAGGAGAGTTTGGTGAGTAGAGCGGGGTGCCAGACCGTATCGAAGGCACGTGATATGTCATGGGAGACAGCTCTGATTTCCTGTTTGGCATTGAGGACATCCATCCAATGTTGAGACAACAGAAGCAGCATGTCCAGAGTAGAGTGACCTCGTCTGAGACCAAATTGATGATCAGAGATCAAGCCATTGGAGAAGTGGAAGGATTTGGTATCCGAAGCAATAATGGATTCCATGACTTTGCTGATAATTGGGAACAGGCTGATTGGTCTGTAGCTGCAAGGATCTGTTTTTGCACATTTTTTGTGCAAAGTAGGAATGTTGGCTGATTTCCAAACTGATGGCAGATGATCTTGAGGAAAAGAGAGGGTGAAAAGAACAGAGAGAGAGAGAGGGGGTGTGAAAGTGCGACAGAGCAGGATTTTATGACCCGTGGGCTTATGCCATCTGGTCCAGTTGCAGAATCAAAGTCGAGGTTTGACAGAAACGTATCTACCTTGTCAGGAGAGAAGGACACAGAGTCCAGGAGCAGCTGGGTTTGACTGGGTAATGTGGGTACAGAGAGTGATGGGTTTGCGACACAATATTTTGAGGGAAGCACAGAGTTGAGGCATTCGGCTTTGTCATGTGCTGTGTCGGCTGTGTATCCGTTTGAGGTAAGGGAAGAAATGGAGGGGAACAAACACCAGAAACAGATTTGACCAGACACCACTAGGATTTGGAGGTAGTAGCCAGGTTTGAGAGTTCAGTTTTGAGAGTAGAGAGATAGTGCTTCCTGGCTCTCCTGAGAGTAGACACACACTTGTTCCAAGCTTCGTGAAAGGAACTGAGATTGCCTTCAGTTGGATTTGCCTTCCAAGAGGCAAAGGCAAGTTGTTTCAGGGCAACTGCCTCACCACAAGATTCAGTATGCCATGGACGGGAGGAAGCGTATGACAACTGAAGACGAGATGGGATAAATCTGTGCATGAGAGAGAGCAGTTTACTTTGGAAGAATTCCCAGGAAGAGTTGATGTCAGAGGCAGTAAAGATGGGAGTCCAGTCCAGATGATTGATGGCTGCTTGACGACCATGCCAGTCGGCCTGGGTGAAATGCCAGACTCGTCGACATTGAGGAGGCTCTCGGAGAATGGCCAGAGAGATATCCAGTTTAACAAGCACATGATCAGAAGAACTAATTGGAGCAGAAGAAGAGCAGCAGACATTTGCAGGGAAGTTTACCATAACCAGGTCTAGAAGAGAAGAGGCTCCGTTGACTGAGATCCGGGTCGGGAAATTGACAGATTGTGTCAGTCCCAATGAGTCGCAGAAATCCTTTGCTGAGGTGCCATGGCTGGTGAGAGAGGTACAAACACCCAGCCAGCTGGCATGATGACAGTCGAAGTCACCACATATGAGGAAGAGAGAGTTGGGATGAGTGGATAGAAGTTGGTCATGTAGTCAGACAGTGAAATGTAAATGGAGTCATCACTGTTTGGAGGACGGTGTAAAAAACACATATGAACAAAAGGTGGGAGCGGAGAGGAAGCCATGGCCAGAGGTACTCCTGGGGGTGGGGTGGAGAGATGACAGTGGAAGGAGATTTGGAGGGCTGGGTTTGAGGGGGGGGGGGAGATTTGAAGGGGAGGGGCAAGGGGGAAAGAAAAAGAGGGGAGGAGCGAGGGGGGAGTTTTGAAGGGGAGTGGTGGGGGGGGGGGAGTTTTGAAGGGGAGGGATGAGGGGGGAGATTTGAAGGGGAGTGGTTTGGGGGGAGATTTGAAGGGGAGGGGCAAGGGGCATATATACAGGGGAGGAGCGAGGGGAGAGTTTTAAAGGGGAGGGGTGGGGGGGGAGTTTTGAAGGGGAGGGGTGAGGGGGGAGATTTGAAGGGGAGTGGATGGGGGGGAGATTTGGAGGGGAGGGGTGAGGGGGAGTTTAGGATGGGGAGGGGTGTGGGGGGAGTTTAGGAGGGGAGGGGCAAGGGGGGAGAATTGAAAGGGAGGAGTGAGGGGGGACTTTAGGGGGGGAGGTGTGAGGGGGTAGTTTAGAAGTAGATGATTAATTAAAAACGAACATTTATTACAAACTTGGTTTATTGTGATTTTCAAGTCAAAGATCCGTTTAAAAATGATAGAGGAGGGGTGGAATGAAGGTGAGTTTTGAGAATGTAGAAAGGAAGGACTGTAGAGATTGAATTTATTTTTGAAGTGGAATGAAGTGAAGAGGAAATTGAAAAAAGGCTTTTAAATAGGAAGAAAAACTGTGTTGTGATAAACCACTGAATAAAACACTGCAGGGGAAAGTTTAAACATATTAAATAATATTTAAACAAAACCGTGAAAAACAATCGGGGGAAAGTCCCGAAGTGAGGATGTGGATTTGAGAAAGAGGAAGAAAGGGTTGAATGAGTATGGAGGAAACTAGAGTTGGAAATGCTGGAGAGGTGGAAGACAAAGGAGATAAAGGGGGCGGGGCACAACGCAAGACAAGGGGGCGAGAGAACAAGCACGTGTCCGCGAGGAGAGAAAGAATTAATAAAGTTTTTTTTTCTTGTATTTAAAACATTATACAAAGGGTGAGATGTTCGTGGGAAGTAGGGGGGTGGGGGGAGGAGGAAATCGAAGAAACAAGCAAAACAAGCAAATACAGCGAAGGAAAGAACTTATATTCACCAAATACCGACAGGGGGAGGGAGCCTAGAGAGACCAGGCCGCACACGAGGTGCAAACAAAAAACGACTTATTACACACAAGTTTGCGATAATTACAAAACCAAAACTAACTGGAAACACACAATAACACACACGCAATAAAATAACCAGGGGAAATTTGACAAAGACACGAATGGGAAAATACTCAAACCTCGATGCCGTGGAGAGATCGAAGCAAGCCTCCTCACTCGAGGGACCGGAAGCGGGAACCTGTCCACGTGCCCATAGATGCCAGCTTTGTGAAGGGAATGCGATATTGTTGATTGCTGAACACTGACCCCCATCTCAGACATCGAGTCTTGCATGTCTTTCAATGTCATTGTTACTCCCGCCAGGGAGTAATGCATTCACTCGTGTCCGTGTGTGTGTGTGTGTGTGTGTGTGTGTGTGTGCGTACGTGCGTGCGTGCGTGTGTGTGTGTGTGTGTGTGTGTGTGTGTGTGTGTTCGTGTGTTCGTGTGTTTGTGAACAAGATATCTGGAAAAGTTCTGAACGGATTTGGATGAAAGTTGGTGGGATGATTGCCCTTGGGATAAGGAAGAATTGATTACTTTTTGGTGAAGCTCAGGATATTATTCCGGATCCAGGAATTTTTTGAAGGATTGTTTACCATTGGAAGATAGGGCTCATTTTTTTTAAACATTATCTTCTATATATTCTATATTTAACATTGTGATATGAAAATAGTTTTCATATTTGTTGTAAATGTAGTTTAAACTCGTGGTTATGTTTTAGAGCGGTGTATTTTTTCAGCAGCGTCGTCTTCAATGTTCATTTTTTTTGTTTCTAATAAATACATATTCTGTCATTTTAAAACCACCAAAGTGTGTATTAGGTTTCCCGTTTCATAAAATGTATCGTTTGATACGTATAATGCTTTAAAACTGTTTTTTTTTGTTTTTTGTTTTTACCTCAGAAGTGATATCAACATTTACGATTTAGCTCAGCCAATGTCATTCGCGGTGTCAGTATTTGATGAACTTATAAAGACTTAGTTCCAGATTTGTCAATGGCTGAGGTATATTAACAAATGAATGAAACAGATTTGGCAAAATTCCAACAAATTCCAACTTATTCCAACAAGATCGCATATTCACCCAGGGTTGTGAGAGGCTGAAGAAGAAGAAACTTCGCATGAGCTTCCCAGACCAAATATATAATTCTGGTTTCCAGTTATAATCATCCAAGTTCCCTTCCAAAAAACTTCAACACAGGATGAGGCAATTCGGCCCATCAAGGCTTTAGCAATGGTTGCCAACCTATCGTTGTTTGTCCCTTCCCTTTCCATTTAAATGCTGATGTCGAGCAAGGAAGCAACACGTATCATTTTAAAAGTCTTTGGTTTGACTCATTTCGGGTTTGAACCACCGACCTGGCACTCACAGAGCCGACGCTCTGACCATTACGTCACTGAGTCAAGTTACATAATAATCCAAACTATTGTCCCACCTTGTGCACGAACCATGTGTTTTGACAATTCCCTCATTTTATTTAACCTTCTTCAGTTTTCCATCTCCCAGGAACATTCATTTGTCCGTCATGAATGCTCTTGTTGCAAACTGCAACTGAACTGGTTTGCCGGTTTAATGTTATATATAAATTTTAACCTTTATCCCAATATGGTATTTTATATCATGTACCTGGAGTAATCCGTGCCATCTTACCTTCAAGAAAGGAACAAGGTTGAAGAGTCTTTCCAAGGGATGGTTCGAAAAACTTTTAGGTTTCTGGAGGACAGACACAAACAAAATGTATTGATGTACCATCTGCACTGCTAATCACAGTGAACATGCAAATAAATAACAAGACCCAATTACGTCTCTCACCCACAACTGGAGGGTATAACAAATCCGCTCTCACCGAACCAATTACCCCAGGTGGCTAGGATTATCAAATAAATGAAGTCCCATGCTCTTCCAGCGAAGAAAGCTGCATAAAGTAACCAAGAAAAGCTACACAAGGTAATAATCTCATACAAACATGGGAATCCCAATGCCCCCCTCCACACCATCTTACCTTGAAGAAGGGAACATAGTTGAAGAATGTTTCCCAAAGACGGTCAGAAAGACTTGGAGGCTCCTGTATGACAAACAGTGATAAACAAAACATCTTGTATCAGTCAAAGTGAATTTCCTGAATTGTGTTTGACTGTCGAGGGGAAAGTACCACCCGGAAATATGTACGATAAAAGCTTGGAGATCGACACAAATTGTCTATCAGCTCTTTCTGATGCACATGTGGTCACTCAGAAGAACAACATGGTGGACGATTGTACTTGACGAGATTGTTTATGTTTTTGGCGAATGATGTGTGGAGACCACAAGGTGGTAAAACACCACGTAATAAGCTCTGTCTGGACAGGGTCCTTACGTTATGGAAGTGGGTGGTGGAAGAGATATCGACTCAGGAGACACAAAGTTATTTCACATCTGTAACGTATTATTCTGACTTGTATTTGCATTGTTGTTGTGGTTTATCGGACGCGCTTATTCGTCAGACACGAGTGAATCATCACCGCGTCAATAAACGCGCTTTCCGCTTCCGGCACGATGGAGTCTGCTTGAGTTCGTCACATGGTGTCAGAAGTTCGTTGATATTCACGCCATAAGCCGCCATTCGTCTCCATAAATATGGCATCTCCGAACTTTGATCATCCCTCGATCGACTGGGAGAGTCTGGATCTCTACCAGGAGTTTTGCCGGTTCAGAAATCACGTCAGTTTTGTCTTGTCAGGGCCGCTCGCAGACATAACGAAGCCTCGTCAAGCAGGATGGCTCGGAACGTGGATCGGCGAACAAGGTCGTCAAATCTACCAAACTCTATCTTGGGAGGAAGGAGAGAAAGACGACCCGCAGGAAGTGCTGAACAAATTCCAGAACTATGTGCAGCCCAGAAAGAACAAAAGAGTTGCCAGACACCGACTGAAACAAAGGCGCCAGCGGAGTGGTGAGTCTTTTGATCATTTCATAAAAGATCTGAGGATAATTCTCATGGATTGCGATTACCAAGACCCAGACGACATAATCGTCGATTGCATCATTGATGGCAGCCATGATAAGAGGGTCCAAGAGAAATTACTCGATAGGGGTGAGGAGCTCTCACTAGCTAAAGCTATAGAAATTGGCCAACAGCTAGAGCTCTCGCAGAAACATATGAGAATAGTCCGAGATGAAGATGCTCTCATCTCAGCCCTCAGATCTGAAAACGAACGAACTCAGCACCAGACTCAACGTTGTAAGAGCAAGCCTGATAGGCATACACAAGCCACCGAGCTGTTCAAAGCTGAGAATCGGTTTCGGAATGACGGTCCCTGCAGCAAATGTGGCCAGTCAGTGCACAGGCAAGCCAAGTGTCCAGCAATTAATTCTAGCTGCTCCTACTGCAAGAAGCCTGGTCACTGGTTTGCGGCATGTCGGAAGAGACTGCGCGACCTAAAGTCCTTTGATGAGGAGACCAGTCTAGATCATGTAGATCTTCCTCAAGAACTCGTCAAGGAATCTGAAATTTTAAGGATCTCCGCTCTACAACCAAGCATCAATACGGCTACTCATGACAAGTGGGCACAGACCGTCACGTTGCTGGGTCAGCCGACTCGGTTCCGGATTGACACGGGTGCAAGGTGCAACACACTAACACTCAACGACTACCAGTTAGTCCAGCACCTCGCAGGCGATCTACAATCGTCGCATAAAGTTCTTAAAACATACTCGAACCATACTATCCATCCTGTCGGTACCGTGACACTCCCTCTCTCTCACAAAAACAAGACCGTTAGAGCCAGTTTTGAGGTCATTGACCTCGATCAGGAGAATGTAATGTCAGGCGCTACCTCGGAAGCCCTAGGCCTCATTGTCAAGCTCGATAAGTTGTCTCTTGTTCAGCCTCTAGTCAATGTGTCTCAGGAAGCAGTAATCTCTGAGTTTCCAGAAGTTGCCAAGACAACTGGAACTCTTCCCGGAACTTATCGGATCAAGCTTGTAGAAGGGTCACAGGGAGTAGTTCACGCTCCTCGCAGACAGCCTGCAGCATTGAGAGAGCAAATAGTTGACAAGCTACAAGAGATGGTCACCGAAGGTCACATCGCGAAGGTAGAACGACCGACTGAGTGGGTGAGTTCCATGGTAGTAGCTCTTCGCAATGGCAAAGTCCGCATCTGTATAGACCCCAAAGACTTAAACAAGTGCACAAAACGTGAGCACTACCCAATGAGAACTGTTCAGGAAGTTTTAGCTCAAATCCCTGGAGCCAAAGTATTTTCTGTGCTTGACGCCCGCAGTGGGTTCATGCAAATTCGCCTTGACGAGCCTTCTTCATTCTTGACCACGTTCAATACACCTGTAGGGAGATACCGCTGGCTGCGTCTCCCTTATGGATTGAGGTGCTCGCCGGAGATATTCCAGCGAATCATGGACCAGATGCTAGAAGGGATAGAATGGGCAACAGCGGTAATGGATGACATTTTAGTTGCTGGTCGTGACATCACCCACCACGACTGTGTACTGAAGCGAGTTATGCAACGAGCTACAAGTTATAACCTGCAACTAAACTTCCGAAAATGCCTCATCCGGCGAACCTCAGTCCCTTATGTAGGCCACCTGCTTACTGCAGAAGGAGTGCTACCAGATCCATTCAAGACGAAGGCAGTTGAGAAAATGCCACGTCCAACAGACAAACAAGGCGTCAAGCGTTTCCTTGGATTCGTTCAGTATTTAGGGAAGTTTATCCCCAACCTAAGTGACACAAGCAAGCCTCTCCGTGATCTCTGCAAGGCGGACGTGGAGTTCTCCTGGCAGTCAGCTCAGGAGCTGTCCTTCAAGAAGCTGAAGCAAGCATGTATTTCGGCCCCGGTCCTTCAGTACTACGATGTAAGTCAGCCAGTTGAAATACAAGCCGATGCCAGCCAAAACGCTGTAGGAGCCTGTTTGCTCCAGAATGGCAACCCTATAGCGTTCACATCACGCAGTATGACCGATACTGAGTGTCGCTACGCTATGATTGAGAAGGAAATGCTCTCAATCGTCCATGCAACAGAAGCATTTCACTACTATATCTTTGGAAAATCAGTAGTGGTATATAATGACCATAAACCCCTTGAGGAAATCTTCAAGAAGCCTCTCCTATCTTCTCCCATGCGTTTACAGCGTATGTTGCTCAAGCTTCAACGGTATGACTTGGAGGTTAACTACTGCCGTGGTTCTGAGATGGTGCTCCCCGACACATTGTCCCGTGCACCTCTACCGGACACCGACTCAGAAGCTGGGAAAGACCTTGAGCCTGTGAACATGTTCCAGTTCCTTGCGATCACGAGTGGGAAATACCTCGAAATCCAGGAAGCTACTCTGAGTCAAATGAGCCTTCTCTGCGGTGTCATTGCAAGTGGATGGCCTGACTCCCGAAAGGAAGTCCCAGCACAGGTCCGTCCGTACTTTGACTCCAGAACGCAATTGGCAGTCTCAGACAGTGTTGTCTACAAAGGCATGCTCCTTGTCATCCCGCCAAGCCTCAGACCCAGAATGCTGAGCTTGATTCATGAATCGCACCTCGGAGTGAACAAGTGTAAGCAGCGTGCTCGCGAGGTCATGTATTGGCCCTCAATGAACTCTGACATCGAAGAAACTGTACGGAATTGTTGCAAGTGTGCAGAGTATCAAAGCGCTCAGCAACGGGAGCCTCTCTTGCCGACTTACACGCCTGATCTTCCATTCATCGAAGTTGGAAGCGACGTTTTTGACTTCGAATCAAAGCAGTATTTGCTCACGGTCGATTATTACTCCAAGTTTGTGGAGGTGGATTGCCTCAAGGACATTACAGCTCGCTCTGTAATCGAAGCTCTCAAGCAGCAGTTTTGTCGACATGGTATTCCAGAGAAGCTGCGAAGCGATTCCGGAAGTCAGTACACGTCAGAGGAATTTTCTCAGTTTTGCAAAGAATATGGCATAACTCACGACATTGTGTCCCCCAAGCACCAACGTGCCAATGGAGAGGCAGAAAGAGCGATCCAGACAGTGAAAAGGCTCTGGAAGAAGTCAGCAGATAAGTACTTAGCCCTGCTAGACTACCGCACCACTCCACTTGAAGGAATAAACTTGTCCCCGGCTCAGCTCCTAATGGGAAGACGCCCCAGAAACACACTGCCTTGCAACCGCACTCTTCTCATGCCTGCGCGGTATGACCATCACCTTGTGAGATCACGCCTTGACACACAGAAGGAGAAACAAAAATACTATCATGACAAGCCATCTATGTCAGATTTGCCACCGCTCCAGCCGGGAGACAGTGTTAGGATGTTGCCAAACCCGGAGGCCAGGCATTGGATTCCGGCTGTAGTTGAGGCGCGCCACAACAGCCCCCGGTCATATTTGCTGAGGACCCCAAACAATGTGTACCGGCGTAACAGGCTCCATCTCCGCAGAGTGCCTCATTCAGCCAATGTTGGCCCGGTGGGAAGTCAGCCACTCTCTCGCTTTTACTCTTCCCAGGACATGAGGGACTTCCCTGATCCCACCACTCAACAGGACACCCCAGTGGGGAACTGCTGCAAGTCCCCAAGTCCAAGTGAGCAAGCATCTGAATCCCAAAGTCTCCCAACAGTGTCATCGCCTCGAGCCACTGCATCTCCCAGAAATACCAAGTTCATCACAAGGAGCGGCAGAGCGGTTAACCCTCCCAGACGTCTGGATCTTTAAATTTAAATCAATTGATTCACGTGATCTGAATGTGATGCTGTTTGTTAATTAATTCAGTGTACGTTTTACTTTCTAGAGTTATTTGCTTTGCTGGTTTCCTTTAAAGTGGCTTCCTTGAAAGAAAGGAGGATGTAACGTATTATTCTGACTTGTATTTGCATTGTTGTTGTGGTTTATCGGACGCGCTTATTCGTCAGACACGAGTGAATCATCACCGCGTCAATAAACGCGCTTTCCGCTTCCGGCACGATGGAGTCTGCTTGAGTTCGTTCGTTCCTCCTGACGAGCCGACTCACCTGCCTTTCCCACTTCCCTAACTGTTTGTAAGGTACCTGCTACGTCCTTTATATCTGTGCTCTTTGAATGTTACCCTCTCTTATAAAACACTTGTGTACTTTTGCTTGTACAGGAAATTTGTCACATGTTGATGGAGTGTTGTTTGACGTCATACCTGAAACGTATTGAGGTTTACGAGACTCTCGGAGGTGTATCCGAAATATCCTGGCAGCTTCTATATGAGAGAGATGGAAGCAAAAAACAAATTGGATCAGGAAAAATCATTTGGACCAATTGGTAGTGAAATCGGACAAACACACGTGCACAGACACATAGGACCATTCCGTTCGGAAAACTCAGCTCCAGCGAGGTGGAAACGAGCAGCTGTACATGTCCCCATCCACATGGAAGGTTCTTGAAACGCACCTTTAAACCAGTTAAAATGTACACGTAAATCTTTCCACTCGTTTAAAGCTCACCTGTTGAAGTTCGAGCAGGTAACTGAGATTGAAGTGGAGTATTAAACAGCAAAGCAAAGCAACGAGTGTTGTTTGACGTCATATTGTTTTGTTGTTTGTTGTTCTCGTCATGTTGTTTTCAGGCTGGAGTTCCCCAAGGAAGTGTGCTGGGCCCTGTGCTTTTTCTGGTCTTTATCAATGATCTCTCTGACTCTCTGGAAAATCCTCTCTATCTCTTTGCTGATGACTCCACTCTCTGCCGCTCCATTCCTCTTCCCTCAGATCGGCAGTCTGCAGCCTCCTCACTCTCTGAAGACCTGGACAAAATCACAGACTGGTCAAACAAGTGGAACATGTCTTTCAATCCTGCCAAATCTCACTTTCTTACTATGTCTCTCCGAAAAGATCGACTGGACAACCCTCCCATCTACTTTCTCAACAATCCTCTCCAAGAAGTTCTGTCACTCAAGCTTTTGGGTCTCACTATCTGCCATGATCTTTCTTGGGAAAACCACATTTCCAAGCTGGCCTCCAAAGCCAGTCGCCGACTGGGCATCCTCCGTCGTGCGAAGTCCTTCCTCGGCACACCTGAGCTCCTCACCACATACAAGGCTTTCATCCGCAGCTCAATGGAATACTGTTCTCCCCTATGGGCTGGTGCTCCTGTCTCACACCTGGCTCGGCTTCACGCTGTTGAATCCAAAGCTTTCAAAATCATTGGAATCTCCCGCGATGAAGCTATCTCTGAGGGCCTTTCACTCACTCACCGCAGGCAGGTAGGTGGTCTTTCTGTCTTCTACCGACTCCTCTCCGGCCTTGCTCCCCCAGCTCTCTCTGTGCTCTGTCCCCCAAATATTCCTACAGGTCGCACAAGATCTGCCAGCAACCCTCTGATGGTTAAACTGCCGAAATCTCGGCTCTCTGCTCACCTTCACTCTTTCATTCCTCTTTTCTCCCGCCTGTGGAACAAACTCCCACACTCCCTTCAATCCCTCTCCTCCCTCCAGGTCTTTAAAACAGCTGTTCACCACCATCTCTTATCTTCCCCCATCCATAACCTTGATCTTTTCTACCCCCACTAATTCACCCCAGATCCACCTTGTTTGAAATTCCAACTTATTTCCTGGAAATCCTGGCAGTGTCCATATGTTTATACCTCTCCCACCCCCCCCCCCTTCACATGCCTCCCCCCCTTCACATGCCTCCCCCCCTTCACATGCCTCCCCCCCAAAGCCCTCTCCCTCCCACAGATCTCTCGATGTCTCCATGTCTCTCGGTCCCTGCTCTCAAATGTTGTGTTTGTGTCCTTCCCCCTCTCTCCCCATCTTGTCTACCGCTCCCGATGTTATTTGTTTTATGTGTCTGTTTGTCTTTCTGTGTGATTAATGTTCGCTCTTTCACGAGCCTCGATCTTGTATACAAAAAAATAAAATAAAATAAAAACAAAAAAAATAATAAAAAAAAACAAAAAAAAAAACGAGAAAGAAACACGTCCTCGCCATCTTGAAGCAATGTTTCAAATGCGATAAAGAACTGTCGCTCTGTGACGTCACACACTCATGCAGTCACGCCCATTGGTGACTTCACAATTAAGGGTTCTGTTGGCTGTCGGTTCTAATAGTCGAATTGAAATGGAATTTAATTTCGAGTATGTTCGTTAACCCATTGATGATGAGCACTCGTCAGTTGTTTCCGTATATTTCCCATTATAATTATAGTGTTATTCCGTCATTTAAAAAATATTGTCACCATGGTTACCAATCATTTCAGAGCCGGTCTGTCCCTCTGCCGATGTAATGAATGTCTTCAGGACTGTCTATATATTATGTATGCATTTCTGCTGAATTTTACGAATCATGAGCTTGGGCAGGGCTGGGAGGATTGTACGTTCGTTATTATTATTGCCAAATGATGTTCCTCTTATTATTGGTGTTAATATTATTAGTATTAATTATTATATACTTTGTCACAATGTTATCATTCTTTTTGTTGTTTATTTTGAATGCCATGCCATGGAAGGACCGATTAAACTGCTCTCTATACACCTGAACATGATGTGTGTTAAAAACATTGAAAGCCTAATCAACTCAGGGGGTCATAACGATCATTTCGTTGTATCACATTCCACATCAGAACGCTCAAGTATAACTCCACAAAAACATGGCACACACACACACAAAGGTGGATATATCGAGACCTGGCAGGAATCCGTTCCACCTCTGAAACCCGCATGTGGAGATAACAACCAACGTCACACACATTGACACACACACACACACACACACACACACACACACACACACACACACACACACACACACACACACGACCATTCGGTTCAGAAAACTCAGCTCCAGCGAGTTGGAAACGAGCAGCTAGCTGTACATGTCACCATCCACTTGGAAGCTCCGGTTCTAAAACCACACCCTCAAAACCAGTTAAAACGTACATGTAATTCTTCCCTCCGGTTTAAAGCTCACCTGTTGAAGTGCTGGCAGGTAACCGAGGTTGAAGTAGAGTATTAAACAGCAAAGCAAAGCAACGAGAAAGAAACACGTCCTCGCCATCTTGAAGCAATGTTTCAAATGCGACGAAGAACTGTCGCTCTGTGACGTCACACACTCATGCAGTCACGCCCATTGGTGACTTCACAATTAAGGGTTCTGTTGGCTGTCGGTTCTAATAGTCGAATTGAAATGGAATTTAATATCGAGTATGTTCGTTAGCCCATTGATGATGAGTGCTCGTCATTTGTTTCCATATATTTACTCCCGCTAGGCTAGGGAGTAATGCATTCGATCGTGTCCGTCTCTGTGTGTGTATGTGTGCGTGTGTGTGTGCGTGTTTGTGTTTGTGTGTTTGTGAACAAGATATCTGGAAAAGTACTGAACGGATTTGGATGAAAGTTGGTGGGATGATTGCCCTTAGGATAAGGAGGAATTGATTAGTTTTTGGTGAAGCTCAGGATATTATTCCGGATCCAGAAATTTTTTTGGGGAATTTTTTGGGGAATTTCTTTTTCTGTTTTCCTTTAAAAACCATTTTCTCTGCAATAGTTGGAGCGATTGAGAGCAAATTTTCACCATAGGAGGGACTCGGTCTGTGCAATATTTTTGTGGTAATTATGACGTCACAGGTCATGTGGTCTTGGGAGACCATCTCGGTCGCCATATTGTTTTGAGTGAAAAACACTAAAATCCAATTTTCTCCAAAACGCCTAAACAGATCGAGGCCAAACTTTGCAGGCAGAATCGCATACCCATGACGAACAAAAAAGGCAGCGAGCATGACATCATGCATGACATGGTTTCAGAGTTATGATGTTTTTAAGCACAAACATTTAAAACCTAGCTCCACCCTCATTTGTGATCCAATCGAGGGGAAACTTCAAAGATCTGTTCAGCATATCAGTCTACTAAAATGTCCTTTTGGAATTTGCGATAGGTCACGTGGTTTGGCAGACATCGTCAATTAAACGCAAATAATAAAAAATTTATATCTCTTGAACCAGTTCATTGATCGCCGTGAAACTTCATACTGTAGTAGAATTCATGAAGAGTAACAAGTGTGCAAAATGTGAAGATCATTGGATGTACGGTCTGGAAGCTGGAAGTTGTTCTTGTGTAAAGAAGAAGAGTCTTCGACTGTGGACGATTAATTATTTATCACATGTACAGACTTGCAGGCATCGTTTGACACAATCTCCCGGTTTAATTTGAACCTCAAATAAAATGATAATTCCAGATTTGTCAATGGCTGAGGTATATTAACAAACGAATGAAACAGATTTGGCAAAATTCCAACTTTTTAAAAGAAGATCACATATTCACCCAGGGTTGTGAGAGGCTGAAGAAGAAGAAACCTCGTATGGGCTTCCCAGACCAAATAAATAATTCTGGTTCTGGCTCTGCGATTTTCAGGTTTATTACTCCCGCAAGGGAGTAATGCATTCGAACGTGTCCGTCCGTGTGTGTGCGTGTTCGTATCTTCATGTGTTCGTGTGTTTGTGAACAAGTTATCTGGAAAAGTTCTGAACGGATTTGGATGAAAGTTGGTGGGATGATTGCCCTTGGGATAAGGAAGGATTGATTAGTTTTTGGTGAAGCTCAGGATATTATTCCGGATCCAGGAATTTTTTTGGGGAATTTTTTTGGGAAATATTTTTTTCTGTTTTACTGCATTAAAGCTTTTATTCTTATTCTTAAATGATGTTTTTCTCCTCCAATTCGGAGATATATCAAAATATATTCTCTGACAGTTAGGGCTTACTTTCTTTTTCATTTATTGTTTTGGGGAGAGGGGATGTTAAACAAAACGTATTATTCCAACTAAACCCACGGCGGGAGTATGCGCTCTACTGAGTGGCATTCTAGTTGGATTTGCAGTGACGTCCCAAACCAGTTTCCTGCTTGCCTGACTGCCGAGTTTGGATTGGAGACTTGATTTGGGTAGAGTCTGGATGGTATGATACTGTATGTCTTCCACTCATTAATGATGGATTTCACTGTAATCAATGGGATGATGAGTGACTTTAAAATTTTCTCATAACCCTCTCCTGAACGGTGCTTCTCCACCACTTTATGTATGACTTCTTTGGAAATGTCCTTGGTCTTCATGTTCACCTTGTTGGTTGACCAAGTGAGTTTCACCTTAAAACTTCTTCAATAAGTGGGGGAGTTTATTTTTTAAGTTAAACCACTGATTATACAGTGTAATCAGAAAGTATTCAGAGCCCTTCACATTTTTCACATTTTGTTATGTTGCAGCCTTATGCTGAAATCGTTTAAATTCATTTTTTCCTTCATCAATCTACACTCAATACCCCCATAATGACAAAGAGAAAACGGGATTTTAGAAAGTTTTGCAAATTTATTAAAAAGAAAAAACTGAAATATCACATTGACATAAGTATTCATACCCTTTGCGATGACACTTGAAATTTAGCTCCCATTTCTCTTGATCATCTTTGAGATGTTTCTCCACCTTGATTGAAGTCCACCTGTGGTAAATTCAATTGATTGGACATGATTTGGAAAGGCACACACCTGTCTATAGAAAGGTCTCACAGCTGACGATGCACATCAGAGCAAAAACCAAGCCATGAGGTCGAAGGAACTGCCTGCAGAGCTCAGAGACAGGATTGTGTCGAGGCACAGATCTGGGGAAGCCTACAAAAAAATTTCTGCTGCATTGAAGGTTCCCAAGAGCACAGTGGCCTCCATAATTCTTAAATGGAAGAAGTTGGAACAACCAGGACTCTTCCTAGAGCTGGTCGCCCGGCCAAACTGAGCAATCGGGGGAGAAGGGCCTTGGTAAGAGAGGTGACCAGGAACCAGATGGTCACTCTGGCTGAGCTCCAGAGATCCTGTGTGGAGATGGGAGAAACTTCCAGAAGGACAACCATCACTGCAACACTCCACCGATTTGGGCTTTATGGCAGAGTGGCCAGACGGAAGCCTCTCCTCAGTGAAAGACACATGAAAGCCCGCTTGGAGTTTGCAAAAAAGCATCTAAAGGACTCTCAGGCTGTGAGAAATAAGATTCTGTGGTCTGATGAAACCAAGATTGAACTGGTTGGCTTCCGTCTGGCCACTGCAACTAAGAATCATCTAATTTTCTCTGTAAATCTAATGTATTCCCATTTTTTAAAGCTTTTTCTATTTGGAGTAGTCTGTGAAGACTACTCACACCTAGCTCAGCTTCATGCTGTTGAAACCAAAGCTTTCAGAATCATTGGAATCTCCCGCGATGAAGCTAACTCTGAGGGCTTTTCACTCACTCATCGCAGGCAGGTTGGTGGTCTTTCTGTCTTCTACCGACTCCTCTCTGGCCTAGCCCCCCCCCCCGAGAGTCTTGATTTTAGCAGTTTCACCAGAAGAGGGTTGCAGGCAGATCTTTTGTTACCTGAAGGAGTATTTGGGGGTCTGTGCTCTGTCCCCCAAATACTCCTTCAGGTAGAACAAGATCTGCCTGCAACCCTCTTCTGGTGAAACTGCTAAAATCAAGACTCTCTGCTCACCTTCACTCTTTCATTCCTCTTTTCTCCCACCTCTGGAACAAACTCCCTCAATGTCTTCAATCCCACTCCTCCCTCGAGGTCTTTAAAACAGCTGTTCACCACCATCTCTTGTCTTACCCAATCCAAAACTCTAATATTTTCTACCCCTGTTAATTCACCCCAGATCCACTTTTCTGAAATACTGACTTCTTTCCTGGAAGTCCTCGTAGTGTCCATGTGTTTTATACCTCTCCCACCCCTCCCCCTTACCATGCCTCCTCCCCTCAAGCCCTCTCCCTCCCACACATCTTCCGATGTCCCTGTTCTCTGCTGTTGTACTTGTATGCTTCCCTCTCTCTCCCAATCTTGTCTCCCGCTCCCTTTATTTCGTCTTATGTGTCCGTTTGTTATTTTTTTGTCATTAATGTTAGCTCTTACAAGAGCCTCGGTCTTGTACACAGAAAAAAAATAGAAAAGGAAAAAGAAAAAAAAAGACAGATGGCATCAAAATGTGAAAACTTTGGAGAGGTAAAGGGGTTAATACTTTTGCAGGCCACTGTAGGTATAGAACTTGTGTCGACCCCACCTTCAAAACTCCTCGGTTTGGGGAGGGGGATAAGGATGAGGGAGGTGGACCAAGTAGCTACAACCTTTGGCTCATGACCCTTAATCCCCCTGGCAAGTGTCACATATTACCTCCCCAAACCCCGGTTACGGTGCACCTCAGAGTCTCGAGAGGGAACGCGGCTAAAAGATTTGTTATTTTGAGTGTTCTAATAAACCATGGTAAAACCACACCAATGCAATTGTAGAACAAAACAAGTAATTGTATTAAGAACTTTCACATACACAATAATAACACTATTAAAGAAAGTACAATAAAAATGTCACTTGCTTCAAATGAACAATACATGTGATGGTACCATCATTCCCTAATGCTCTCAAAGCCATACACTCACAATACGCCAAACGTGAGTGGAATGTAGCATTCCCCAAAGTCCGTGCACCAATCCCAATGCGGTGAAGGTCGAAATTGTGCAGAACGGCAAAACAACAGGCAGGTATTGGCGCTGCTATGGATGAGGAGATACGAGGTGAGAGATCGATATGGAAATTGAGCCGATAGGTAAACCAACGGCAATCCACACGGTGAGGTGGATATGGGAATCCCAATGACAAAACAAGATGCACCAATCTGACAGCCTCTTCGAGGACAAAATGGCGTATCGGCCTGTAATGGGGGCGCTGGCTCCATCCAACAATGACTCACACTTGGTGATAAAAGCTGAGACGCAGCTTTAATTGCACTCGCAATATTGGACGATGTGCGTGCAAGCCCTCCCCCGGGAAGCCTCAACTCATTCGCGATCAATATCAAAAAAGTCCGCTCGCAGCCCCGATGCGACTTTACGGCTGTATCTCTCTCATAGCCGTCTTCTCCCTGCCAATCCTTTTTCTCCTCTTCCGGCCTCTTTGCCGCGTCTTCCTTTCTCATTCACAAACATTAATTTTTACCTTTTACTGAAGTCATCTCCATATCACATAAAAATATTAACAACAATATTACCTGAAACTAAAAATCCTAACAGTATATAATAACAACAAAGGCAGAAGTGACGGATCCGTAACACAAGTTTGTTTGAGATTGGATAAGTAACAACCGAATGTACCGACCAGAGACAGACAGCAATTTGCATATTTTAGTTTGATATACTGCAGTAGCCTATGTCAGCAGAAGTATGCAATAGCAGATGGTGTTTCATAAAAACGCAACCCTATTGAAGTTATGTGAATTTTTATTTTTAAAACAAACTTTTTTTCTATTGCAGGTTTGTATGAAGCATAATTTGGAGAAAAAACTGCAAACATCAGAGAGTCGAACTGTTAATTCTGAAGATGGCATGGACAATTGAGCAAAGGATCTTTATTGTGGAGTCTTACTTTGATACAGTCATTTAAACAGATTAAAACACGATTCAGGAAGAAGTTTGAGACCAGATTAGCCTCAGATACGTCTGCTATTTTTCAACTCATGAAGAGGTTTAAATCCCATGGGACAACAAAAAAAATCTTAATTGCTCAACGTCTGGTCGCCTGAGGACTGCAAGATCACAAGAAAACATGGAAGCGGTCCTTGAAGCAGTTTTGAGGAGCCAAAGGGAATCGCTGCATTGTCGATCTCAATAATTCAACTTGTCTTTATCAAGTACACAAATAATTCTGAAGCAGGAACTAAAAATATACCCATTTCTCCTACATGTGAAGCAAAAACTAACAGACAATGATAAACATCTTTGTGTGATGATGTGTGAATGGTTTGAGGATAAAATGCACAGTGATTCAAATCTTCTGAGTCATGTGTAGTTTTCTGACGAGGACCACTTTCTCTTAAGAGGTCATGTTAAATCTAAAACAACGTGTTTTGGGGTTCTAGTTCTCCTGATGAAGGTCTTGAAAGGCCAATGCATGGTCAGAAATGCACTGCATGGTTTACCACAAGCAAATCTGGCATCATTGGGCCTTTCTGGTGTCAAGATGAAGGGAAATTGGCAACCATAACCACTGAACAGTACTTGAAAGTAATCCGGAAGTTCTGGGTTGCGTTATCGAGGAAGCGCCACATCGACAGGGCTGTGCAAAGGTTTCAGCAAGATGGAGCCACACCTCACCCTTCCAACAGATCGATACAGTGTCTACAACAGATATCGAATGGCTCTAAGACAGATGTTTGATGGGTGCCCCATTCTCCAGACCTCAACCCACCTGACCCACCTGCCCCAACACCTCAAAATTCAATCGCCACCAACATCAAAGCTATTCCGGTTCAGGAATGAAGCGGGGTTATCAACAACCTCACAAGGAGGATCAATTTGTAGCTGCTGCAGCAGAGCAGCCATTTTGGACATGTTTTGTGAAACATCTTCTGAAATCACTCGTGCCATTTTTGTGTGTTACTTTATCGTACATATTACAAAGATTCTTATGCACAAGTTCCATGTTGTTTCAATGGAAAATTAAACTAGAGCAATGTGACTGTGTCACCAATATGCCTGCGCATAGTCCCACAATGGGTAGATGCCCTCGTTCACTGTGCTATAAATAAACAAGTTTGATTTAAACCCTTCAGCTGTTTTCAAGTATCACCTTTTCTCCAACCATGACAGGTTTCACATCGATCGATGAAGCGGTTTCAAAGAAGGGATTTTTCTAATTATCGGCTTTCAAGCTAATATTGCTGCCACACCTTGTGACATATGACCTTCAAAATGTACACTCTGCATATGTATGCGTAGTGGAGCACGTTTGTGAAGTTTTGTGTTGATTGGATAAGGTTAATTTTTCTATCCAAGATGGTTGCCATTTGATGATGGCAAAAGTGGTTTCCTGCACCAACACAAGTGCGAAAACTGGTTTTTCAACACTAACACAAGTGCGAAAAGTGGTTTTTCAACACTATCACAAGTGCAAAAAGTGTTTTTTCCACACTAATACAAGTGCAAAAGTGGTTTCCTGCACCAACACAAATGCGAAAAGTGATTTTTCAACACTAACACAAGTGTGAAAGCTGGTTTTTCAACACTAACACAAGTGCAAAAAGTGGTTTTTCAACACTATCACACCTGCAAAAAGTGGTTTTTCAACACTAACACAAGTGCGAAAAGTGGTTTTTCCACACTAATACAAGTGCAAAAGTGGTTTCCTGCACCAACACAAGTGTGAAAAGTGGTTTTTCAACACTAACACAACTGCGAAAAGTGGTTTTTCAACACTAACACAAGTGCAAAAAGTGGTTTTTCAACACTAACACAAGTGCAAAAAGTAGTTTTTCAACACTAACACAAGTGCGAAAAGTGGTTTTTCAACACTAACACAAGTGCGAAAAGTGGTTTTTCCACACTAATACAAGTGCAAAAGTGGTTTCCTGCACCAACACAAGTGTGAAAACTGGTTTTTCAACACTAACACAAGTGCAAAAAGTGGTTTTTCAACACTAACACAAGTGCGAAAAGTGGTTTTTTCCACACTAATACAAGTGCAAAAGTGGTTTCCTGCACCAACACAAGTGCGAAAAGTGGTTTTTCAACACTAACACAGGTGCGAAAAGTGGTTTTTCAACACTAACACAAGTGCGAAAAGTGGTTTTTTACACTAATACAAGTGCAAAAGTGGTTTCCTGCACCAACACAAGTGCGAAAACTGGTTTTTCAACACTAACACAGGTGCGAAAAGTGGGTTTTCAACACTAACACAAGTGCGAAAAGTGGTTTTTTACACTAATACAAGTGCAAAAGTGGTTTCCTGCACCAACACAAGTGCGAAAAGTGGTTTTTCAACACTAACACAAGTGCGAAAAGTGGTTTTTCAACACTATCACAAGTGCAAAAAGTGTTTTTTCCACACTAATACAAGTGCAAAAGTGGTTTCCTGCACCAACACAAGTGCGAAAAGTGGTTTTTCAACACTAACACAAGTGCGAAAAGTGGTTTTTCAACACTAACACAAGTGCAAAAAGTGGTTTTTCCACACTAATACAAGTGCAAAAGTGGTTTCCTGCACCAACACAAGTGCGAAAAGTGGTTTTTCAACACTATCACAAGTGCAAAAAGTGTTTTTTCCACACTAATACAAGTGCAAAAGTGGTTTCCTGCACCAACACAAGTGCGAAAAGTGGTTTTTCAACACTAACACAAGTGCGAAAAGTGATTTTTCAACACTAACACAAGTGCGAAAAGTGGGTTTTCCACACTAATACAAGTGAAAAAGTGGTTTCCTGCACCAACACAAGTGCGAAAAGTGGTTTTTCAACACTAACACAAGTGCAAAAAGTGGTTTTTCAACACTATCACTAGTGCAAAAAGTGGTTTTTCCACACTAATACAAGTGCAAAAGTGGTTTCCTGCACCAACACAAGTGCGAAAACTGGTTTTTCAACACTAACACAAGTGCGAAAAGTGGTTTTTCAACACTATCACAAGTGCAAAAAGTGTTTTTTCCACACTAATACAAGTGCAAAAGTGGTTTCCTGCACCAACACAAGTGCGAAAAGTGGTTTTTCAACACTAACACAAGTGTGAAAGCTGGTTTTTCAACACTAACACAAGTGTAAAAAGTGGTTTTTCAACACTATCACAAGTGCAAAAAGTGTTTTTTCCACACTAATACAAGTGCAAAAGTGGTTTCCTGCACCAACACAAGTGCGAAAAGTGGTTTTTCAACACTAACACAGGTGCGAAAAGTGGTTTTTCAACACTAACACAAGTGCGAAAAGTTGTTTTCCACACTAATACAAGTGCAAAAGTGGTTTCCTGCACCAACACAAGTGCGAAAAGTGGTTTTTCAACACTAACACAAGTGCGAAAAGTGGTTTTTCAACACTCACTAGTGCAAAAAGTGGTTTTTCCACACTAATACAAGTGCAAAAGTGGTTTCCTGCACCAACACAAGTGCGAAAAGTGGTTTTTCAACACTAACACAAGTGCGAAAAGTGGGTTTTTCAACGCTAACACAAGTGCGAAAAGTGGTTTTTCCACACTAATACAAGTGCAAAAGTGGTTTCCTGCACCAACACAAGTGCGAAAAGTGGTTTTTCAACACTAACACAAGTGCGAAAAGTGGTTTTTCAACACTAACACAAGTGCGAAAAGTGGTTTTTCAACACTAACACAAGCGCGAAAAGTGGTTTTTCAACTAACACAAGTGCGAAAAGTGGTTTTTCCACACTAATACAAGTGCAAAAGTGGTTTCCTGCACCAACACAAGTGCGAAAACTGGTTTTTCAATACTAACACAAGTGCAAAAAGTGGTTTTTCAACACTATCACAAGTGCAAAAAGTGTTTTTTCCACAATAATACAAGTGCAAAAGTGGTTTCCTGCACCAACACAAGTGTGAAAAGTGGTTTTTCAACACTAACACAAGTGCGAAAAGTGTTTTTTCAACACTAACACAAGTGCAAAAATTGGTTTTTCAACACTATCACAAGTGCAAAAAGTGGTTTTTCAACACTAACACAAGTGCGAAAAGTGGTTTTTCAACACTAACACAAGTGCGAAAAGTGGTTTTTCAACACTAACACAAGTGCGAAAAGTGGTTTTTCCACACTAATACAAGTGCAAAAAGTGGTTTTTCAATACTAACACAAGTGCGAAAAGTGGTTTTTCAACACTATCACAAGTGCAAAAAGTGGTTTTTCAACACTAACGCAAGTGCGAAAAGTGGTTTTTCCACACTAATACAAGTGCAAAAGTGGTTTTTCAACACTAACACAAGTGCAAAAAGTAGTTTTTCAACACTAACACAAGTGCGAAAAGTGGTTTTTCAACACTATCACAAGTGCAAAAAGTGGTTTCCTGCACAAACACAAGTGCGAAAAGTGGTTTTTCAACACTAACACAAGTGCAAAAAGTGGTTTTTCAACACTAACACAAGTGCAAAAAGTAGTTTTTCAACACTAACACAAGTGCGAAAAGTAGTTTTTCAACACTAACACAAGTGCGAAAAGTGGTTTTTCAACACTAACACAAGTGCGAAAAGTGGTTTTTCCACACTAATACAAGTGCAAAAGTGGTTTCCTGCACCAACACAAGTGTGAAAACTGGTTTTTCAACACTAACACAGGTGCGAAAAGTGGTTTTTCAACACTAACACAAGTGCGAAAAGTGGTTTTTTACACTAATACAAGTGCAAAAGTGGTTTCCTGCACCAACACAAGTGCGAAAAGTGGTTTTTCAACACTAACACAAGTGCGAAAAGTGGTTTTTCAACACTATCACAAGTGCAAAAAGTGTTTTTTCCACACTATCACTAGTGCAAAAAGTGGTTTTTCCACACTAATACAAGTGCAAAAGTGGTTTCCTGCACCAACACAAGTGTGAAAACTGGTTTTTCAACACTAACACAAATGCGAAAAGTGGTTTTTCAACACTATCACAAGTGCAAAAAGTGTTTTTTCCACACTAATACAAGTGCAAAAGTGGTTTCCCGCACCAACACAAGTGCGAAAAGTGGTTTTTCAACACTAACACAAGTGTGAAAACTGGTTTTTCAAAACTAACACAAGTGCAAAAAGTGGTTTTCCAACACTAACACAAGTGTGAAAAGTGGTTTTTCAACACTAACACAAGTGCAAAAAGTGGTTTTTCCACACTAATACAAGTGCAAAAGTGGTTTCCTGCACCAACACAAGTGCGAAAAGTGGTTTTTCAACACTAACACAAGTGCGAAAAGTGGTTTTTTCCACACTATCACAAGTGCAAAAAGTGTTTTTTCCACACTAATACAAGTGCAAAAGTGGTTTCCTGCACCAACACAAGTGCGAAAAGTGGTTTTTCAACACTAACACAAGTGCGAAAAGTGATTTTTCAACACTAACACAAGTGCGAAAAGTGGGTTTTCCACACTAATACAAGTGCAAAAGTGGTTTCCTGCACCAACACAAGTGCGAAAAGTGGTTTTTCAACACTAACACAAGTGCAAAAAGTGGTTTTTCAACACTATCACTAGTGCAAAAAGTGGTTTTTCCACACTAATGCAAGTGCAAAAGTGGTTTCCTGCACCAACACAAGTGCGAAAACTGGTTTTTCAACACTAACACAAGTGCGAAAAGTGGTTTTTCAACACTATCACAAGTGCAAAAAGTGTTTTTTCCACACTAATACAAGTGCAAAAGTGGTTTCCTGCACCAACTCAAGTGCGAAAAGTGGTTTTTCAACACTAACACAAGTGTGAAAGCTGGTTTTTCAACACTAACACAAGTGCAAAAAGTGGTTTTTCAACACTATCACAAGTGCAAAAAGTGTTTTTTCCACACTAATACAAGTGCAAAAGTGGTTTCCTGCACCAACACAAGTGCGAAAAGTGGTTTTTCAACACTATCACAAGTGCAAAAAGTGTTTTTTCCACACTAATACAAGTGCAAAAGTGGTTTCCTGCACCAACACAAGTGCGAAAAGTGGTTTTTCAACACTAACACAAGTGCGAAAAGTGGTTTTTCCACACTAATACAAGTGCAAAAGTGGTTTCCTGCACCAACACAAGTGCGAAAAGTGGTTTTTCAACACTAACACAAGTGCGAAAAGTGGTTTTTCAACACTATCACTAGTGCAAAAAGTGGTTTTTCCACACTAATACAAGTGCAAAAGTGGTTTCCTGCACCAACACAAGTGCGAAAAGTGGTTTTTCAACACTAACACAAGTGCGAAAAGTGGGTTTTTCAACGCTAACACAAGTGCGAAAAGTGGTTTTTCCACACTAATACAAGTGCAAAAGTGGTTTCCTGCACCAACACAAGTGCGAAAAGTGGTTTTTCAACACTAACACAAGTGCGAAAAGTGGTTTTTCAACACTAACACAAGTGCAAAAAGTGGTTTTTCAACACTAACGCAAGTGCGAAAAGTGGTTTTTCAACACTAACACAAGAGCGAAAAGTGGTTTTTCAACTAACACAAGTGCGAAAAGTGGTTTTTCCACACTAATACAAGTGCAAAAGTGGTTTCCTGCACCAACACAAGTGCGAAAACTGGTTTTTCAACACTAACACAAGTGCAAAAAGTGGTTTTTCAACACTATCACAGGTGCAAAAAGTGTTTTTTCCACACTAATACAAGTGCAAAAGTGGTTTTCTGCACCAACACAAGTGCGAAAAGTGGTTTTTCAACACTAACACAGGTGCGAAAAGTGGTTTTTCAACACTAACACAAGTGCGAAAAGTGGTTTTTTACACTAATACAAGTGCAAAAGTGGTTTCCTGCACCAACACAAGTGCGAAAAGTGGTTTTTCAACACTAACACAAGTGCGAAAAGTGGTTTTTCAACTAACACAAGTGCGAAAAGTGGTTTTTCCACACTAATACAAGTGCAAAAGTAGTTTCCTGCACCAACACAAGTGCGAAAACTGGTTTTTCAACACTAACACAAGTGCAAAAAGTGGTTTTTCAACACTATCACAAGTGCAAAAAGTGTTTTTTCCACAATAATACAAGTGCAAAAGTGGTTTCCTGCACCAACACAAGTGTGAAAAGTGGTTTTTCAGCACTAACACAAGTGCGAAAAGTGTTTTTTCAACACTAACACAAGTGCAAAAAGTGGTTTTTCAACACTATCACAAGTGCAAAAAGTGGTTTTTCCACAATAATACAAGTGCAAAAGTGGTTTCCTGCACCAACACAAGTGTGAAAACTGGTTTTTCAACACTAACACAAGTGCAAAAAGTGGTTTTTCAACACTATCACAAGTGCAAAAAGTGTTTTTTCCACACTAATACAAGTGCAAAAGTGGTTTCCTGCACCAACACAAGTGCGAAAAGTGGTTTTTCAACACTAACACAGGTGCGAAAAGTGGGTTTTCAACACTAACACAAGTGCGAAAAGTGGTTTTTTACACTAATACAAGTGCAAAAGTGGTTTCCTGCACCAACACAAGTGCGAAAAGTGGTTTTTCAACACTAACACAAGTGCGAAAAGTGGTTTTTCAACACTATCACAAGTGCAAAAAGTGTTTTTTCCACACTAATACAAGTGCAAAAGTGGTTTCCTGCACCAACACAAGTGCGAAAAGTGGTTTTTCAACACTAACACAAGTGCGAAAAGTGGTTTTTCAACACTAACACAAGTGCAAAAAGTGGTTTTTCCACACTAATACAAGTGCAAAAGTGGTTTCCTGCACCAACACAAGTGCGAAAAGTGGTTTTTCAACACTATCACAAGTGCAAAAAGTGTTTTTTCCACACTAATACAAGTGCAAAAGTGGTTTCCTGCACCAACACAAGTGCGAAAAGTGGTTTTTCAACACTAACACAAGTGCGAAAAGTGATTTTTCAACACTAACACAAGTGCGAAAAGTGGGTTTTCCACACTAATACAAGTGAAAAAGTGGTTTCCTGCACCAACACAAGTGCGAAAAGTGGTTTTTCAACACTAACACAAGTGCAAAAAGTGGTTTTTCAACACTATCACTAGTGCAAAAAGTGGTTTTTCCACACTAATACAAGTGCAAAAGTGGTTTCCTGCACCAACACAAGTGCGAAAACTGGTTTTCAACACTAACACAAGTGCGAAAAGTGGTTTTTCAACACTATCACAAGTGCAAAAAGTGTTTTTTCCACACTAATACAAGTGCAAAAGTGGTTTCCTGCACCAACACAAGTGCGAAAAGTGGTTTTTCAACACTAACACAAGTGTGAAAGCTGGTTTTTCAACACTAACACAAGTGTAAAAAGTGGTTTTTCAACACTATCACAAGTGCAAAAAGTGTTTTTTCCACACTAATACAAGTGCAAAAGTGGTTTCCTGCACCAACACAAGTGCGAAAAGTGGTTTTTCAACACTAACACAGGTGCGAAAAGTGGTTTTTCAACACTAACACAAGTGCGAAAAGTTGTTTTCCACACTAATACAAGTGCAAAAGTGGTTTCCTGCACCAACACAAGTGCGAAAAGTGGTTTGTCAACACTAACACAAGTGCGAAAAGTGGTTTTTCAACACTCACTAGTGCAAAAAGTGGTTTTTCCACACTAATACAAGTGCAAAAGTGGTTTCCTGCACCAACACAAGTGCGAAAAGTGGTTTTTCAACACTAACACAAGTGCGAAAAGTGGGTTTTTCAACGCTAACACAAGTGCGAAAAGTGGTTTTTCCACACTAATACAAGTGCAAAAGTGGTTTCCTGCACCAACACAAGTGCGAAAAGTGGTTTTTCAACACTAACACAAGTGCGAAAAGTGGTTTTTCAACACTAACACAAGTGCGAAAAGTGGTTTTTCAACACTAACACAAGAGCGAAAAGTGGTTTTTCAACTAACACAAGTGCGAAAAGTGGTTTTTCCACACTAATACAAGTGCAAAAGTGGTTTCCTGCACCAACACAAGTGCGAAAACTGGTTTTTCAATACTAACACAAGTGCAAAAAGTGGTTTTTCAACACTATCACAAGTGCAAAAAGTGTTTTTTCCACAATAATACAAGTGCAAAAGTGGTTTCCTGCACCAACACAAGTGTGAAAAGTGGTTTTTCAACACTAACACAAGTGCGAAAAGTGTTTTTTCAACACTAACACAAGTGCAAAAATTGGTTTTTCAACACTATCACAAGTGCAAAAAGTGGTTTTTCAACACTAACACAAGTGCGAAAAGTGGTTTTTCAACACTAACACAAGTGCGAAAAGTGGTTTTTCAACACTAACACAAGTGCGAAAAGTGGTTTTTCCACACTAATACAAGTGCAAAAAGTGGTTTTTCAATACTAACACAAGTGCGAAAAGTGGTTTTTCAACACTATCACAAGTGCAAAAAGTGGTTTTTCAACACTAACACAAGTGCGAAAAGTGGTTTTTCCACACTAATACAAGTGCAAAAGTGGTTTCCTGCACAAACACAAGTGTGAAAAGTGGTTTTTCAACAC
This sequence comes from Myxine glutinosa, assembly GCF_964187855.1. Lineage (NCBI taxonomy): Eukaryota > Metazoa > Chordata > Myxini > Myxiniformes > Myxinidae > Myxine > Myxine glutinosa. The sequence goes on from NC_136263.1 coordinate 77,927,300, forward strand.
TAACACAAGTGCGAAAAGTGGTTTTTCAACACTAACACAAGTGCAAAAAGTGGTTTTTCAACACTAACACAAGTGCAAAAAGTAGCTTTTCAACACTAACACAAGTGCGAAAAGTAGTTTTTCAACACTAACACAAGTGCGAAAAGTGGTTTTTCAACACTAACACAAGTGCGAAAAGTGGTTTTTCCACACTAATACAAGTGCAAAAGTGGTTTCCTGCACCAACACAAGTGTGAAAACTGGTTTTTCAACACTAACACAGGTGCGAAAAGTGGTTTTTCAACACTAACACAAGTGCGAAAAGTGGTTTTTTACACTAATACAAGTGCAAAAGTGGTTTCCTGCACCAACACAAGTGCGAAAAGTGGTTTTTCAACACTAACACAAGTGCGAAAAGTGGTTTTTCAACACTATCACAAGTGCAAAAAGTGTTTTTTCCACACTATCACTAGTGCAAAAAGTGGTTTTTCCAAACTAATACAAGTGCAAAAGTGGTTTCCTGCACCAACACAAGTGTGAAAACTGGTTTTTCAACACTAACACAAGTGCGAAAAGTGGTTTTTCAACACTATCACAAGTGCAAAAATTGTTTTTTCCAAACTAATACAAGTGCAAAAGTGGTTTCCCGCACCAACACAAGTGCGAAAAGTGGTTTTTCAACACTAACACAAGTGTGAAAACTGGTTTTCAAAACTAACACAAGTGCAAAAAGTGGTTTTCCAACACTAACACAAGTGTGAAAAGTGGTTTTTCAACACTAACACAAGTGCAAAAAGTGGTTTTTCCACACTAATACAAGTGCAAAAGTGGTTTCCTGCACCAACACAAGTGCGAAAAGTGGTTTTTCAACACTAACACAAGTGCGAAAAGTGGTTTTTTCCACACTATCACAAGTGCAAAAAGTGTTTTTTCCACACTAATACAAGTGCAAAAGTGGTTTCCTGCACCAACCAACACAAGTGCGAAAAGTGGTTTTTCAACACTAACACAAGTGCGAAAAGTGATTTTTCAACACTAACACAAGTGCGAAAAGTGGGTTTTCCACACTAATACAAGTGCAAAAGTGGTTTCCTGCACCAACACAAGTGCGAAAAGTGGTTTTTCAACACTAACACAAGTGCAAAAAGTGGTTTTTCAACACTATCACTAGTGCAAAAAGTGGTTTTTCCACACTAATGCAAGTGCAAAAGTGGTTTCCTGCACCAACACAAGTGCGAAAACTGGTTTTTCAACACTAACACAAGTGCGAAAAGTGGTTTTTCAACACTATCACAAGTGCAAAAAGTGTTTTTTCCACACTAATACAAGTGCAAAAGTGGTTTCCTGCACCAACACAAGTGCGAAAAGTGGTTTTTCAACACTAACACAAGTGTGAAAGCTGGTTTTTCAACACTAACACAAGTGCAAAAAGTGGTTTTTCAACACTATCACAAGTGCAAAAAGTGTTTTTTCCACACTAATACAAGTGCAAAAGTGGTTTCCTGCACCAACGCAAGTGCGAAAAGTGGTTTTTCAACACTATCACAAGTGCAAAAAGTGTTTTTTCCACACTAATACAAGTGCAAAAGTGGTTTCCTGCACCAACACAAGTGCGAAAAGTGGTTTTTCAACACTAACACAAGTGCGAAAAGTGGTTTTTCCACACTAATACAAGTGCAAAAGTGGTTTCCTGCACCAACACAAGTGCGAAAAGTGGTTTTTCAACACTAACACAAGTGCGAAAAGTGGTTTTTCAACACTATCACTAGTGCAAAAAGTGGTTTTTCCACACTAATACAAGTGCAAAAGTGGTTTCCTGCACCAACACAAGTGCGAAAAGTGGTTTTTCAACACTAACACAAGTGCGAAAAGTGGGTTTTTCAACGCTAACACAAGTGCGAAAAGTGGTTTTTCCACACTAATACAAGTGCAAAAGTGGTTTCCTGCACCAACACAAGTGCGAAAAGTGGTTTTTCAACACTAACACAAGTGCGAAAAGTGGTTTTTCAACACTAACACAAGTGCAAAAAGTGGTTTTTCAACACTAACGCAAGTGCGAAAAGTGGTTTTTCAACACTAACACAAGAGCGAAAAGTGGTTTTTCAACTAACACAAGTGCGAAAAGTGGTTTTTCCACACTAATACAAGTGCAAAAGTGGTTTCCTGCACCAACACAAGTGCGAAAACTGGTTTTTCAACACTAACACAAGTGCAAAAAGTGGTTTTTCAACACTATCACAGGTGCAAAAAGTGTTTTTTCCACACTAATACAAGTGCAAAAGTGGTTTTCTGCACCAACACAAGTGCGAAAAGTGGTTTTTCAACACTAACACAGGTGCGAAAAGTGGTTTTTCAACACTAACACAAGTGCGAAAAGTGGTTTTTTACACTAATACAAGTGCAAAAGTGGTTTCCTGCACCAACACAAGTGCGAAAAGTGGTTTTTCAACACTAACACAAGTGCGAAAAGTGGTTTTTCAACTAACACAAGTGCGAAAAGTGGTTTTTCCACACTAATACAAGTGCAAAAGTAGTTTCCTGCACCAACACAAGTGCGAAAACTGGTTTTTCAACACTAACACAAGTGCAAAAAGTGGTTTTTCAACACTATCACAAGTGCAAAAAGTGTTTTTTCCACAATAATACAAGTGCAAAAGTGGTTTCCTGCACCAACACAAGTGTGAAAAGTGGTTTTTCAGCACTAACACAAGTGCGAAAAGTGTTTTTTCAACACTAACACAAGTGCAAAAAGTGGTTTTTCAACACTATCACAAGTGCAAAAAGTGGTTTTTCCACAATAATACAAGTGCAAAAGTGGTTTCCTGCACCAACACAAGTGTGAAAACTGGTTTTTCAACACTAACACAAGTGCAAAAAGTGGTTTTTCAACACTATCACAAGTGCAAAAAGTGTTTTTTCCACACTAATACAAGTGCAAAAGTGGTTTCCTGCACCAACACAAGTGCGAAAAGTGGTTTTTCAACACTAACACAGGTGCGAAAAGTGGGTTTTCAACACTAACACAAGTGCGAAAAGTGGTTTTTTACACTAATACAAGTGCAAAAGTGGTTTCCTGCACCAACACAAGTGCGAAAAGTGGTTTTTCAACACTAACACAAGTGCGAAAAGTGGTTTTTCAACACTATCACAAGTGCAAAAAGTGTTTTTTCCACACTAATACAAGTGCAAAAGTGGTTTCCTGCACCAACACAAGTGCGAAAAGTGGTTTTTCAACACTAACACAAGTGCGAAAAGTGGTTTTTCAACACTAACACAAGTGCAAAAAGTGGTTTTTCCACACTAATACAAGTGCAAAAGTGGTTTCCTGCACCAACACAAGTGCGAAAAGTGGTTTTTCAACACTATCACAAGTGCAAAAAGTGTTTTTTCCACACTAATACAAGTGCAAAAGTGGTTTCCTGCACCAACACAAGTGCGAAAAGTGGTTTTTCAACACTAACACAAGTGCGAAAAGTGATTTTTCAACACTAACACAAGTGCGAAAAGTGGGTTTTCCACACTAATACAAGTGAAAAAGTGGTTTCCTGCACCAACACAAGTGCGAAAAGTGGTTTTTCAACACTAACACAAGTGCAAAAAGTGGTTTTTCAACACTATCACTAGTGCAAAAAGTGGTTTTTCCACACTAATACAAGTGCAAAAGTGGTTTCCTGCACCAACACAAGTGCGAAAACTGGTTTTCAACACTAACACAAGTGCGAAAAGTGGTTTTTCAACACTATCACAAGTGCAAAAAGTGTTTTTTCCACACTAATACAAGTGCAAAAGTGGTTTCCTGCACCAACACAAGTGCGAAAAGTGGTTTTTCAACACTAACACAAGTGTGAAAGCTGGTTTTTCAACACTAACACAAGTGTAAAAAGTGGTTTTTCAACACTATCACAAGTGCAAAAAGTGTTTTTTCCACACTAATACAAGTGCAAAAGTGGTTTCCTGCACCAACACAAGTGCGAAAAGTGGTTTTTCAACACTAACACAGGTGCGAAAAGTGGTTTTTCAACACTAACACAAGTGCGAAAAGTTGTTTTCCACACTAATACAAGTGCAAAAGTGGTTTCCTGCACCAACACAAGTGCGAAAAGTGGTTTGTCAACACTAACACAAGTGCGAAAAGTGGTTTTTCAACACTCACTAGTGCAAAAAGTGGTTTTTCCACACTAATACAAGTGCAAAAGTGGTTTCCTGCACCAACACAAGTGCGAAAAGTGGTTTTTCAACACTAACACAAGTGCGAAAAGTGGGTTTTTCAACGCTAACACAAGTGCGAAAAGTGGTTTTTCCACACTAATACAAGTGCAAAAGTGGTTTCCTGCACCAACACAAGTGCGAAAAGTGGTTTTTCAACACTAACACAAGTGCGAAAAGTGGTTTTTCAACACTAACACAAGTGCGAAAAGTGGTTTTTCAACACTAACACAAGAGCGAAAAGTGGTTTTTCAACTAACACAAGTGCGAAAAGTGGTTTTTCCACACTAATACAAGTGCAAAAGTGGTTTCCTGCACCAACACAAGTGCGAAAACTGGTTTTTCAATACTAACACAAGTGCAAAAAGTGGTTTTTCAACACTATCACAAGTGCAAAAAGTGTTTTTTCCACAATAATACAAGTGCAAAAGTGGTTTCCTGCACCAACACAAGTGTGAAAAGTGGTTTTTCAACACTAACACAAGTGCGAAAAGTGTTTTTTCAACACTAACACAAGTGCAAAAATTGGTTTTTCAACACTATCACAAGTGCAAAAAGTGGTTTTTCAACACTAACACAAGTGCGAAAAGTGGTTTTTCAACACTAACACAAGTGCGAAAAGTGGTTTTTCAACACTAACACAAGTGCGAAAAGTGGTTTTTCCACACTAATACAAGTGCAAAAAGTGGTTTTTCAATACTAACACAAGTGCGAAAAGTGGTTTTTCAACACTATCACAAGTGCAAAAAGTGGTTTTTCAACACTAACACAAGTGCGAAAAGTGGTTTTTCCACACTAATACAAGTGCAAAAGTGGTTTCCTGCACAAACACAAGTGTGAAAAGTGGTTTTTCAACACTAACACAAGTGCGAAAAGTGGTTTTTCAACACTAACACAAGTGCAAAAAGTGGTTTTTCAACACTAACACAAGTGCAAAAAGTAGTTTTTCAACACTAACACAAGTGCGAAAAGTAGTTTTTCAACACTAACACAAGTGCGAAAAGTGGTTTTTCAACACTAACACAAGTGCGAAAAGTGGTTTTTCCACACTAATACAAGTGCAAAAGTGGTTTCCTGCACCAACACAAGTGTGAAAACTGGTTTTTCAACACTAACACAGGTGCGAAAAGTGGTTTTTCAACACTAACACAAGTGCGAAAAGTGGTTTTTTACACTAATACAAGTGCAAAAGTGGTTTCCTGCACCAACACAAGTGCGAAAAGTGGTTTTTCAACACTAACACAAGTGCGAAAAGTGGTTTTTCAACACTATCACAAATGCAAAAAGTGTTTTTTCCACACTATCACTAGTGCAAAAAGTGGTTTTTCCACACTAATACAAGTGCAAAAGTGGTTTCCTGCACCAACACAAGTGTGAAAACTGGTTTTTCAACACTAACACAAGTGCGAAAAGTGGTTTTTCAACACTATCACAAGTGCAAAAATTGTTTTTTCCACACTAATACAAGTGCAAAAGTGGTTTCCCGCACCAACACAAGTGCGAAAAGTGGTTTTTCAACACTAACACAAGTGTGAAAACTGGTTTTTCAAAACTAACACAAGTGCAAAAAGTGGTTTTCCAACACTAACACAAGTGTGAAAAGTGGTTTTTCAACACTAACACAAGTGCAAAAAGTGGTTTTTCCACACTAATACAAGTGCAAAAGTGGTTTCCTGCACCAACACAAGTGCGAAAAGTGGTTTTTCAACACTAACACAAGTGCGAAAAGTGGTTTTTTCCACACTATCACAAGTGCAAAAAGTGTTTTTTCCACACTAATACAAGTGCAAAAGTGGTTTCCTGCACCAACCAACACAAGTGCGAAAAGTGGTTTTTCAACACTAACACAAGTGCGAAAAGTGATTTTTCAACACTAACACAAGTGCGAAAAGTGGGTTTTCCACACTAATACAAGTGCAAAAGTGGTTTCCTGCACCAACACAAGTGCGAAAAGTGGTTTTTCAACACTAACACAAGTGCAAAAAGTGGTTTTTCAACACTATCACTAGTGCAAAAAGTGGTTTTTCCACACTAATGCAAGTGCAAAAGTGGTTTCCTGCACCAACACAAGTGCGAAAACTGGTTTTTCAACACTAACACAAGTGCGAAAAGTGGTTTTTCAACACTATCACAAGTGCAAAAAGTGTTTTTTCCACACTAATACAAGTGCAAAAGTGGTTTCCTGCACCAACACAAGTGCGAAAAGTGGTTTTTCAACACTAACACAAGTGTGAAAGCTGGTTTTTCAACACTAACACAAGTGCAAAAAGTGGTTTTTCAACACTATCACAAGTGCAAAAAGTGTTTTTTCCACACTAATACAAGTGCAAAAGTGGTTTCCTGCACCAACACAAGTGCGAAAAGTGGTTTTTCAACACTATCACAAGTGCAAAAAGTGTTTTTTCCACACTAATACAAGTGCAAAAGTGGTTTCCTGCACCAACACAAGTGCGAAAAGTAGTTTTTCAACACTAACACAAGTGCGAAAAGTGGTTTTTCCACACTAATACAAGTGCAAAAGTGGTTTCCTGCACCAACACAAGTGCGAAAAGTGGTTTTTCAACACTAACACAAGTGCGAAAAGTGGTTTTTCAACACTATCACTAGTGCAAAAAGTGGTTTTTCCACACTAATACAAGTGCAAAAGTGGTTTCCTGCACCAACACAAGTGCGAAAAGTGGTTTTTCAACACTAACACAAGTGCGAAAAGTGGGTTTTTCAACGCTAACACAAGTGCGAAAAGTGGTTTTTCCACACTAATACAAGTGCAAAAGTGGTTTCCTGCACCAACACAAGTGCGAAAAGTGGTTTTTCAACACTAACACAAGTGCGAAAAGTGGTTTTTCAACACTAACACAAGTGCAAAAAGTGGTTTTTCAACACTAACGCAAGTGCGAAAAGTGGTTTTTCAACACTAACACAAGAGCGAAAAGTGGTTTTTCAACTAACACAAGTGCGAAAAGTGGTTTTTCCACACTAATACAAGTGCAAAAGTGGTTTCCTGCACCAACACAAGTGCGAAAACTGGTTTTTCAACACTAACACAAGTGCAAAAATTGGTTTTTCAACACTATCACAGGTGCAAAAAGTGTTTTTTCCACACTAATACAAGTGCAAAAGTGGTTTTCTGCACCAACACAAGTGCGAAAAGTGGTTTTTCAACACTAACACAGGTGCGAAAAGTGGTTTTTCAACACTAACACAAGTGCGAAAAGTGGTTTTTTACACTAATACAAGTGCAAAAGTGGTTTCCTGCACCAACACAAGTGCGAAAAGTGGTTTTTCAACACTAACACAAGTGCGAAAAGTGGTTTTTCAACTAACACAAGTGCGAAAAGTGGTTTTTCCACACTAATACAAGTGCAAAAGTAGTTTCCTGCACCAACACAAGTGCGAAAACTGGTTTTTCAACACTAACACAAGTGCAAAAAGTGGTTTTTCAACACTATCACAAGTGCAAAAAGTGTTTTTTCCACAATAATACAAGTGCAAAAGTGGTTTCCTGCACCAACACAAGTGTGAAAAGTGGTTTTTCAGCACTAACACAAGTGCGAAAAGTGTTTTTTCAACACTAACACAAGTGCAAAAAGTGGTTTTTCAACACTATCACAAGTGCAAAAAGTGGTTTTTCAACACTAACACTAGTGCGAAAAGTGGTTTTTCAACACTAACACAAGTGCAAAATGTGGTTTTTCAACACTAACACAAGTGCGAAAAGTGGTTTTTCCACACTTATACAAGTGCAAAAGTGTTTTCCTGCACCAACACAAGTGGGAAAAGTGGATTTTCAACACTAACACAAGTGCAAAAAGTGGTTTTTCCACACTAATACAAGTGCAAAAGTGGTTTCCTGCACCAACACAAGTGCGAAAACTGGTTTTTCAACACTAACACAAGTGCGAAAAGTGGTTTTTCAACACTATCACAAGTGCAAAAAGTGTTTTTTCCACACTAATACAAGTGCAAAAGTGGTTTCCTGCACCAACACAAGTGCGAAAAGTGGTTTTTCAACACTAACACAAGTGCGAAAAGTGGTTTTTCAACGCTAACACAAGTGCGAAAAGTGGTTTTTCCACACTAATACAAGTGCAAAAGTGGTTTCCTGCACCAACACAAGTGCGAAAAGTGGTTTTTCAACACTAACACAAGTGCGAAAAGTGGTTTTTCAACTAACACAAGTGCGAAAAGTGGTTTTTCCACACTAATGCAAGTGCAAAAGTGGTTTTCCTGCACCAACACGTGCGAAAAGTGGTTTTTCAACAGTAACACAAGTGCGAAAAGTGGTTTTTTCCACACTATCACAAGTGCAAAAAGTGTTTTTCCACACTAATACAAGTGCAAAAGTGGTTTCCTGCACCAACACAAGTGCGAAAAGTGGTTTTTCAACACTAACACAAGTGCGAAAAGTGATTTTTCAACACTAACACAAGTGCGAAAAGTGGGTTTTCAACACTATCACAAGTGCAAAAAGTGTTTTTCAACACTAACACAAGTGCGAAAAGTGGTTTTTCAACACTAACACAAGTGCGAAAAGTGGTTTTTCAACACTAAAACAAGTGCGAAAAGTGGTTTTTTACACTAATACAAGTGCAAAAGTGGTTTCCTGCACCAACACAAGTGGGAAAAGTGGATTTTCAACACTAACACAAGTGCTAAAAGTGGTTTTTCAAAACTAACACAAGTGCAAAAAGTGGTTTTTCAACACTAACACAAGTGCAAAAAGTGGTTTTCAACACTAACACAAGTGCGAAAAGTGGTTTTTCAACAATAACACAAGTGCGAAAAGTGGTTTTTCAACACTAACACAAGTGCGAAAAGTGGTTTTTCCACACTAATACAAGTGCAAAAGTGGTTTCCTGCACCAACACAAGTGTGAAAACTGGTTTTTCAACACTAACACAAGTGCAAAAAGTGGTTTTTCAACACTATCACAAGTGCAAAAAGTGTTTTTTCCACACTAATACAAGTGCAAAAGTGGTTTCCTGCACCAACACAAGTGCGAAAAGTGGTTTTTCAACACTAACACAGGTGCGAAAAGTGGTTTTTCAACACTAACACAAGTGCGAAAAGTGGTTTTTTACACTAATACAAGTGCAAAAGTGGTTTCCTGCACCAACACAAGTGCGAAAAGTGGTTTTTCAACACTAACACAAGTGCGAAAAGTGGTTTTTCAACACTATCACAAGTGCAAAAAGTGTTTTTTCCACACTAATACAAGTGCAAAAGTGGTTTCCTGCACCAACACAAGTGCGAAAAGTGGTTTTTCAACACTAACACAAGTGCGAAAAGTGGTTTTTCAACACTAACACAAGTGCGAAAAGTGGTTTTTCCACACTAATACAAGTGCAAAAGTGGTTTCCTGCACCAACACAAGTGCGAAAAGTGGTTTTTCAACACTAACACAAGTGCGAAAAGTGGTTTTTTCCACACTATCACAAGTGCAAAAAGTGTTTTTTCCACACTAATACAAGTGCAAAAGTGGTTTCCTGCACCAACACAAGTGCGAAAAGTGGTTTTTCAACACTAACACAAGTGTGAAAAGTGATTTTTCAACACTAACACAAGTGCGAAAAGTGGGTTTTCCACACTAATACAAGTGCAAAAGTGGTTTCCTGCACCAACACAAGTGCGAAAAGTGGTTTTTCAACACTAACACAAGTGCGAAAAGTGGTTTTTCAGCACTATCACAAGTGCAAAAAGTGTTTTTTCCACACTAATACAAGTGCAAAAGTGGTTTCCTGCACCAACACAAGTGCGAAAAGTGGTTTTTCAACACTAACACAAGTGCGAAAAGTGGTTTTTCAACGCGAACACAAGTGCGAAAAGTAGTTTTTCCACACTAATACAAGTGCAAAAGTGGTTTCCTGCACCAACACAAGTGCGAAAAGTGGTTTTTCAACACTAACACAAGTGCGAAAAGTGGTTTTTCAACTAACACAAGTGCGAAAAGTGGTTTTTCCACACTAATACAAGTGCAAAAGTGGTTTTCCAGCACCAACACGTGCGAAAAGTGGTTTTTCAACAGTAACACAAGTGCAAAAAGTGGTTTTTTCCACACTATCACAAGTGCAAAAAGTGTTTTTCCACACTAATACAAGTGCAAAAGTGGTTTCCTGCACCAACACAAGTGCGAAAAGTGGTTTTTCAACACTAACACAAGTGCGAAAAGTGATTTTTCAACACTAACACAAGTGCGAAAAGTGGGTTTTCAACACTATCACAAGTGCAAAAAGTGGTTTTTCAACACTAACACAAGTGTGAAAAGTGGTTTTTCAACACTATCACAAGTGCAAAAATTGTTTTTTCCAAACTAATACAAGTGCAAAAGTGGTTTCCCGCACCAACACAAGTGCGAAAAGTGGTTTTTCAACACTAACACAAGTGTGAAAACTGGTTTTTCAAAACTAACACAAGTGCAAAAAGTGGTTTTCCAACACTAACACAAGTGTGAAAAGTGGTTTTTCAACACTAACACAAGTGCAAAAAGTGGTTTTTCCACACTAATACAAGTGCAAAAGTGGTTTCCTGCACCAACACAAGTGCGAAAAGTGGTTTTTCAACACTAACACAAGTGCGAAAAGTGGTTTTTTCCACACTATCACAAGTGCAAAAAGTGTTTTTTCCACACTAATACAAGTGCAAAAGTGGTTTCCTGCACCAACCAACACAAGTGCGAAAAGTGGTTTTTCAACACTAACACAAGTGCGAAAAGTGATTTTTCAACACTAACACAAGTGCGAAAAGTGGGTTTTCCACACTAATACAAGTGCAAAAGTGGTTTCCTGCACCAACACAAGTGCGAAAAGTGGTTTTTCAACACTAACACAAGTGCAAAAAGTGGTTTTTCAACACTATCACTAGTGCAAAAAGTGGTTTTTCCACACTAATGCAAGTGCAAAAGTGGTTTCCTGCACCAACACAAGTGCGAAAACTGGTTTTTCAACACTAACACAAGTGCGAAAAGTGGTTTTTCAACACTATCACAAGTGCAAAAAGTGTTTTTTCCACACTAATACAAGTGCAAAAGTGGTTTCCTGCACCAACACAAGTGCGAAAAGTGGTTTTTCAACACTAACACAAGTGTGAAAGCTGGTTTTTCAACACTAACACAAGTGCAAAAAGTGGTTTTTCAACACTATCACAAGTGCAAAAAGTGTTTTTTCCACACTAATACAAGTGCAAAAGTGGTTTCCTGCACCAACACAAGTGCGAAAAGTGGTTTTTCAACACTATCACAAGTGCAAAAAGTGTTTTTTCCACACTAATACAAGTGCAAAAGTGGTTTCCTGCACCAACACAAGTGCGAAAAGTGGTTTTTCAACACTAACACAAGTGCGAAAAGTGGTTTTTCCACACTAATACAAGTGCAAAAGTGGTTTCCTGCACCAACACAAGTGCGAAAAGTGGTTTTTCAACACTAACACAAGTGCGAAAAGTGGTTTTTCAACACTATCACTAGTGCAAAAAGTGGTTTTTCCACACTAATACAAGTGCAAAAGTGGTTTCCTGCACCAACACAAGTGCGAAAAGTGGTTTTTCAACACTAACACAAGTGCGAAAAGTGGGTTTTTCAACGCTAACACAAGTGCGAAAAGTGGTTTTTCCACACTAATACAAGTGCAAAAGTGGTTTCCTGCACCAACACAAGTGCGAAAAGTGGTTTTTCAACACTAACACAAGTGCGAAAAGTGGTTTTTCAACACTAACACAAGTGCAAAAAGTGGTTTTTCAACACTAACGCAAGTGCGAAAAGTGGTTTTTCAACACTAACACAAGAGCGAAAAGTGGTTTTTCAACTAACACAAGTGCGAAAAGTGGTTTTTCCACACTAATACAAGTGCAAAAGTGGTTTCCTGCACCAACACAAGTGCGAAAACTGGTTTTTCAACACTAACACAAGTGCAAAAAGTGGTTTTTCAACACTATCACAGGTGCAAAAAGTGTTTTTTCCACACTAATACAAGTGCAAAAGTGGTTTTCTGCACCAACACAAGTGCGAAAAGTGGTTTTTCAACACTAACACAGGTGCGAAAAGTGGTTTTTCAACACTAACACAAGTGCGAAAAGTGGTTTTTTACACTAATACAAGTGCAAAAGTGGTTTCCTGCACCAACACAAGTGCGAAAAGTGGTTTTTCAACACTAACACAAGTGCGAAAAGTGGTTTTTCAACTAACACAAGTGCGAAAAGTGGTTTTTCCACACTAATACAAGTGCAAAAGTAGTTTCCTGCACCAACACAAGTGCGAAAACTGGTTTTTCAACACTAACACAAGTGCAAAAAGTGGTTTTTCAACACTATCACAAGTGCAAAAAGTGTTTTTTCCACAATAATACAAGTGCAAAAGTGGTTTCCTGCACCAACACAAGTGTGAAAAGTGGTTTTTCAGCACTAACACAAGTGCGAAAAGTGTTTTTTCAACACTAACACAAGTGCAAAAAGTGGTTTTTCAACACTATCACAAGTGCAAAAAGTGGTTTTTCCACAATAATACAAGTGCAAAAGTGGTTTCCTGCACCAACACAAGTGTGAAAACTGGTTTTTCAACACTAACACAAGTGCAAAAAGTGGTTTTTCAACACTATCACAAGTGCAAAAAGTGTTTTTTCCACACTAATACAAGTGCAAAAGTGGTTTCCTGCACCAACACAAGTGCGAAAAGTGGTTTTTCAACACTAACACAGGTGCGAAAAGTGGGTTTTCAACACTAACACAAGTGCGAAAAGTGGTTTTTTACACTAATACAAGTGCAAAAGTGGTTTCCTGCACCAACACAAGTGCGAAAAGTGGTTTTTCAACACTAACACAAGTGCGAAAAGTGGTTTTTCAACACTATCACAAGTGCAAAAAGTGTTTTTTCCACACTAATACAAGTGCAAAAGTGGTTTCCTGCACCAACACAAGTGCGAAAAGTGGTTTTTCAACACTAACACAAGTGCGAAAAGTGGTTTTTCAACACTAACACAAGTGCAAAAAGTGGTTTTTCCACACTAATACAAGTGCAAAAGTGGTTTCCTGCACCAACACAAGTGCGAAAAGTGGTTTTTCAACACTATCACAAGTGCAAAAAGTGTTTTTTCCACACTAATACAAGTGCAAAAGTGGTTTCCTGCACCAACACAAGTGCGAAAAGTGGTTTTTCAACACTAACACAAGTGCGAAAAGTGATTTTTCAACACTAACACAAGTGCGAAAAGTGGGTTTTCCACACTAATACAAGTGAAAAAGTGGTTTCCTGCACCAACACAAGTGCGAAAAGTGGTTTTTCAACACTAACACAAGTGCAAAAAGTGGTTTTTCAACACTATCACTAGTGCAAAAAGTGGTTTTTCCACACTAATACAAGTGCAAAAGTGGTTTCCTGCACCAACACAAGTGCGAAAACTGGTTTTCAACACTAACACAAGTGCGAAAAGTGGTTTTTCAACACTATCACAAGTGCAAAAAGTGTTTTTTCCACACTAATACAAGTGCAAAAGTGGTTTCCTGCACCAACACAAGTGCGAAAAGTGGTTTTTCAACACTAACACAAGTGTGAAAGCTGGTTTTTCAACACTAACACAAGTGTAAAAAGTGGTTTTTCAACACTATCACAAGTGCAAAAAGTGTTTTTTCCACACTAATACAAGTGCAAAAGTGGTTTCCTGCACCAACACAAGTGCGAAAAGTGGTTTTTCAACACTAACACAGGTGCGAAAAGTGGTTTTTCAACACTAACACAAGTGCGAAAAGTTGTTTTCCACACTAATACAAGTGCAAAAGTGGTTTCCTGCACCAACACAAGTGCGAAAAGTGGTTTGTCAACACTAACACAAGTGCGAAAAGTGGTTTTTCAACACTCACTAGTGCAAAAAGTGGTTTTTCCACACTAATACAAGTGCAAAAGTGGTTTCCTGCACCAACACAAGTGCGAAAAGTGGTTTTTCAACACTAACACAAGTGCGAAAAGTGGGTTTTTCAACGCTAACACAAGTGCGAAAAGTGGTTTTTCCACACTAATACAAGTGCAAAAGTGGTTTCCTGCACCAACACAAGTGCGAAAAGTGGTTTTTCAACACTAACACAAGTGCGAAAAGTGGTTTTTCAACACTAACACAAGTGCGAAAAGTGGTTTTTCAACACTAACACAAGAGCGAAAAGTGGTTTTTCAACTAACACAAGTGCGAAAAGTGGTTTTTCCACACTAATACAAGTGCAAAAGTGGTTTCCTGCACCAACACAAGTGCGAAAACTGGTTTTTCAATACTAACACAAGTGCAAAAAGTGGTTTTTCAACACTATCACAAGTGCAAAAAGTGTTTTTTCCACAATAATACAAGTGCAAAAGTGGTTTCCTGCACCAACACAAGTGTGAAAAGTGGTTTTTCAACACTAACACAAGTGCGAAAAGTGTTTTTTCAACACTAACACAAGTGCAAAAATTGGTTTTTCAACACTATCACAAGTGCAAAAAGTGGTTTTTCAACACTAACACAAGTGCGAAAAGTGGTTTTTCAACACTAACACAAGTGCGAAAAGTGGTTTTTCAACACTAACACAAGTGCGAAAAGTGGTTTTTCCACACTAATACAAGTGCAAAAAGTGGTTTTTCAATACTAACACAAGTGCGAAAAGTGGTTTTTCAACACTATCACAAGTGCAAAAAGTGGTTTTTCAACACTAACACAAGTGCGAAAAGTGGTTTTTCCACACTAATACAAGTGCAAAAGTGGTTTCCTGCACAAACACAAGTGTGAAAAGTGGTTTTTCAACACTAACACAAGTGCGAAAAGTGGTTTTTCAACACTAACACAAGTGCAAAAAGTGGTTTTTCAACACTAACACAAGTGCAAAAAGTAGTTTTTCAACACTAACACAAGTGCGAAAAGTAGTTTTTCAACACTAACACAAGTGCGAAAAGTGGTTTTTCAACACTAACACAAGTGCGAAAAGTGGTTTTTCCACACTAATACAAGTGCAAAAGTGGTTTCCTGCACCAACACAAGTGTGAAAACTGGTTTTTCAACACTAACACAGGTGCGAAAAGTGGTTTTTCAACACTAACACAAGTGCGAAAAGTGGTTTTTTACACTAATACAAGTGCAAAAGTGGTTTCCTGCACCAACACAAGTGCGAAAAGTGGTTTTTCAACACTAACACAAGTGCGAAAAGTGGTTTTTCAACACTATCACAAATGCAAAAAGTGTTTTTTCCACACTATCACTAGTGCAAAAAGTGGTTTTTCCACACTAATACAAGTGCAAAAGTGGTTTCCTGCACCAACACAAGTGTGAAAACTGGTTTTTCAACACTAACACAAGTGCGAAAAGTGGTTTTTCAACACTATCACAAGTGCAAAAATTGTTTTTTCCACACTAATACAAGTGCAAAAGTGGTTTCCCGCACCAACACAAGTGCGAAAAGTGGTTTTTCAACACTAACACAAGTGTGAAAACTGGTTTTTCAAAACTAACACAAGTGCAAAAAGTGGTTTTCCAACACTAACACAAGTGTGAAAAGTGGTTTTTCAACACTAACACAAGTGCAAAAAGTGGTTTTTCCACACTAATACAAGTGCAAAAGTGGTTTCCTGCACCAACACAAGTGCGAAAAGTGGTTTTTCAACACTAACACAAGTGCGAAAAGTGGTTTTTTCCACACTATCACAAGTGCAAAAAGTGTTTTTTCCACACTAATACAAGTGCAAAAGTGGTTTCCTGCACCAACCAACACAAGTGCGAAAAGTGGTTTTTCAACACTAACACAAGTGCGAAAAGTGATTTTTCAACACTAACACAAGTGCGAAAAGTGGGTTTTCCACACTAATACAAGTGCAAAAGTGGTTTCCTGCACCAACACAAGTGCGAAAAGTGGTTTTTCAACACTAACACAAGTGCAAAAAGTGGTTTTTCAACACTATCACTAGTGCAAAAAGTGGTTTTTCCACACTAATGCAAGTGCAAAAGTGGTTTCCTGCACCAACACAAGTGCGAAAACTGGTTTTTCAACACTAACACAAGTGCGAAAAGTGGTTTTTCAACACTATCACAAGTGCAAAAAGTGTTTTTTCCACACTAATACAAGTGCAAAAGTGGTTTCCTGCACCAACACAAGTGCGAAAAGTGGTTTTTCAACACTAACACAAGTGTGAAAGCTGGTTTTTCAACACTAACACAAGTGCAAAAAGTGGTTTTTCAACACTATCACAAGTGCAAAAAGTGTTTTTTCCACACTAATACAAGTGCAAAAGTGGTTTCCTGCACCAACACAAGTGCGAAAAGTGGTTTTTCAACACTATCACAAGTGCAAAAAGTGTTTTTTCCACACTAATACAAGTGCAAAAGTGGTTTCCTGCACCAACACAAGTGCGAAAAGTAGTTTTTCAACACTAACACAAGTGCGAAAAGTGGTTTTTCCACACTAATACAAGTGCAAAAGTGGTTTCCTGCACCAACACAAGTGCGAAAAGTGGTTTTTCAACACTAACACAAGTGCGAAAAGTGGTTTTTCAACACTATCACTAGTGCAAAAAGTGGTTTTTCCACACTAATACAAGTGCAAAAGTGGTTTCCTGCACCAACACAAGTGCGAAAAGTGGTTTTTCAACACTAACACAAGTGCGAAAAGTGGGTTTTTCAACGCTAACACAAGTGCGAAAAGTGGTTTTTCCACACTAATACAAGTGCAAAAGTGGTTTCCTGCACCAACACAAGTGCGAAAAGTGGTTTTTCAACACTAACACAAGTGCGAAAAGTGGTTTTTCAACACTAACACAAGTGCAAAAAGTGGTTTTTCAACACTAACGCAAGTGCGAAAAGTGGTTTTTCAACACTAACACAAGAGCGAAAAGTGGTTTTTCAACTAACACAAGTGCGAAAAGTGGTTTTTCCACACTAATACAAGTGCAAAAGTGGTTTCCTGCACCAACACAAGTGCGAAAACTGGTTTTTCAACACTAACACAAGTGCAAAAATTGGTTTTTCAACACTATCACAGGTGCAAAAAGTGTTTTTTCCACACTAATACAAGTGCAAAAGTGGTTTTCTGCACCAACACAAGTGCGAAAAGTGGTTTTTCAACACTAACACAGGTGCGAAAAGTGGTTTTTCAACACTAACACAAGTGCGAAAAGTGGTTTTTTACACTAATACAAGTGCAAAAGTGGTTTCCTGCACCAACACAAGTGCGAAAAGTGGTTTTTCAACACTAACACAAGTGCGAAAAGTGGTTTTTCAACTAACACAAGTGCGAAAAGTGGTTTTTCCACACTAATACAAGTGCAAAAGTGGTTTCCTGCACCAACACAAGTGTGAAAAGTGGTTTTTCAGCACTAACACAAGTGCGAAAAGTGTTTTTTCAACACTAACACAAGTGCAAAAAGTGGTTTTTCAACACTATCACAAGTGCAAAAAGTGGTTTTTCAACACTAACACTAGTGCGAAAAGTGGTTTTTCAACACTAACACAAGTGCAAAATGTGGTTTTTCAACACTAACACAAGTGCGAAAAGTGGTTTTTCCACACTTATACAAGTGCAAAAGTGTTTTCCTGCACCAACACAAGTGGGAAAAGTGGATTTTCAACACTAACACAAGTGCAAAAAGTGGTTTTTCCACACTAATACAAGTGCAAAAGTGGTTTCCTGCACCAACACAAGTGCGAAAACTGGTTTTTCAACACTAACACAAGTGCGAAAAGTGGTTTTTCAACACTATCACAAGTGCAAAAAGTGTTTTTTCCACACTAATACAAGTGCAAAAGTGGTTTCCTGCACCAACACAAGTGCGAAAAGTGGTTTTTCAACACTAACACAAGTGCGAAAAGTGGTTTTTCAACGCTAACACAAGTGCGAAAAGTGGTTTTTCCACACTAATACAAGTGCAAAAGTGGTTTCCTGCACCAACACAAGTGCGAAAAGTGGTTTTTCAACACTAACACAAGTGCGAAAAGTGGTTTTTCAACTAACACAAGTGCGAAAAGTGGTTTTTCCACACTAATGCAAGTGCAAAAGTGGTTTTCCTGCACCAACACGTGCGAAAAGTGGTTTTTCAACAGTAACACAAGTGCGAAAAGTGGTTTTTTCCACACTATCACAAGTGCAAAAAGTGTTTTTCCACACTAATACAAGTGCAAAAGTGGTTTCCTGCACCAACACAAGTGCGAAAAGTGGTTTTTCAACACTAACACAAGTGCGAAAAGTGATTTTTCAACACTAACACAAGTGCGAAAAGTGGGTTTTCAACACTATCACAAGTGCAAAAAGTGGTTTTTCAACACTAACACAAGTGCGAAAAGTGGTTTTTCAACACTAACACAAGTGCGAAAAGTGGTTTTTCAACACTAAAACAAGTGCGAAAAGTGGTTTTTTACACTAATACAAGTGAAAAAGTGGTTTCCTGCACCAACACAAGTGGGAAAAGTGGATTTTCAACACTAACACAAGTGCTAAAAGTGGTTTTTCAAAACTAACACAAGTGCAAAAAGTGGTTTTTCAACACTAACACAAGTGCAAAAAGTGGTTTTTCAACACTAACACAAGTGCGAAAAGTGGTTTTTCAACACTAACACAAGTGCGAAAAGTGGTTTTTCAACACCAACACAAGTGCGAAAAGTGGTTTTTCCACACTAATACAAGTGCAAAAGTGGTTTCCTGCACCAACACAAGTGTGAAAACTGGTTTTTCAACACTAACACAAGTGCAAAAAGTGGTTTTTCAACACTATCACAAGTGCAAAAAGTGTTTTTTCCACACTAATACAAGTGCAAAAGTGGTTTCCTGCACCAACACAAGTGCGAAAAGTGGTTTTTCAACACTAACACAGGTGCGAAAAGTGGTTTTTCAACACTAACACAAGTGCGAAAAGTGGTTTTTTACACTAATACAAGTGCAAAAGTGGTTTCCTGCACCAACACAAGTGCGAAAAGTGGTTTTTCAACACTAACACAAGTGCGAAAAGTGGTTTTTCAACACTATCACAAGTGCAAAAAGTGTTTTTTCCACACTAATACAAGTGCAAAAGTGGTTTCCTGCACCAACACAAGTGCGAAAAGTGGTTTTTCAACACTAACACAAGTGCGAAAAGTGGTTTTTCAACACTAACACAAGTGCGAAAAGTGGTTTTTCCACACTAATACAAGTGCAAAAGTGGTTTCCTGCACCAACACAAGTGCGAAAAGTGGTTTTTCAACACTAACACAAGTGCGAAAAGTGGTTTTTTCCACACTATCACAAGTGCAAAAAGTGTTTTTTCCACACTAATACAAGTGCAAAAGTGGTTTCCTGCACCAACACAAGTGCGAAAAGTGGGTTTTCAACACTAACACAAGTGTGAAAAGTGATTTTTCAACACTAACACAAGTGCGAAAAGTGGGTTTTCCACACTAATACAAGTGCAAAAGTGGTTTCCTGCACCAACACAAGTGCGAAAAGTGGTTTTTCAACACTAACACAAGTGCGAAAAGTGGTTTTTCAACACTATCACAAGTGCAAAAAGTGTTTTTTCCACACTAATACAAGTGCAAAAGTGGTATCCTGCACCAACACAAGTGCGAAAAGTGGTTTTTCAACACTAACACAAGTGCGAAAAGTGGTTTTTCAACGCGAACACAAGTGCGAAAAGTAGTTTTTCCACACTAATACAAGTGCAAAAGTGGTTTCCTGCACCAACACAAGTGCGAAAAGTGGTTTTTCAACACTAACACAAGTGCGAAAAGTGGTTTTTCAACTAACACAAGTGCGAAAAGTGGTTTTTCCACACTAATACAAGTGCAAAAGTGGTTTTCCAGCACCAACACGTGCGAAAAGTGGTTTTTCAACAGTAACACAAGTGCGAAAAGTGGTTTTTTCCACACTATCACAAGTGCAAAAAGTGTTTTTCCACACTAATACAAGTGCAAAAGTGGTTTCCTGCACCAACACAAGTGCGAAAAGTGGTTTTTCAACACTAACACAAGTGCGAAAAGTGATTTTTCAACACTAACACAAGTGCGAAAAGTGGGTTTTCAACACTATCACAAGTGCAAAAAGTGGTTTTTCAACACTAACACAAGTGTGAAAAGTGGTTTTTCAACACTAACACAAGTGCGAAAAGTGGTTTTTCAACACTAACACAAGTGCGAAAAGTGGTTTTTCCACACTAATACAAGTGCAAAAGTGGTTTCCTGCACCAACACAAGTGGGAAAAGTGGATTTTCAACACTAACACAAGTGCAAAAAGTGGTTTTTCAACACTATCACAAGTGCAAAAAGTGTTTTTTCCACACTAATACAAGTGCAAAAGTGGTTTTCTGCACCAACACAAGTGCGAAAAGTGGTTTTTCAACACTAACACAGGTGCGAAAAGTGGTTTTTCAACACTAACACAAGTGCGAAAAGTGGTTTTTTACACTAATACAAGTGCAAAAGTGGTTTCCTGCACCAACACAAGTGGGAAAAGTGGATTTTCAACACTAACACAAGTGCGAAAAGTGGTTTTTCAAAACTAACACAAGTGCAAAAAGTGGTTTTTCAACACTAACACAAGTGCAAAAAGTGGTTTTCCAACACTAACACAAGTGTGAAAAGTGGTTTTTCAACACTAACACAAGTGCAAAAAGTGGTTTTTCCACACTAATACAAGTGCAAAAGTGGTTTCCTGCACCAACACAAGTGTGAAAACTAGTTTTTCAACACTAACACAAGTGCAAAAAGTGTTTTTTCAACACTATCACAAGTGCAAAAAGTGTTTTTTCCACACTAATACAAGTGCAAAAGTGGTTTCCTGCACCAACACAAGTGCGAAAAGTGGTTTTTCAACACTAACACAGGTGCGAAAAGTGGGTTTTCAACACTAACACAAGTGCGAAAAGTGGTTTTTTACACTAATACAAGTGCAAAAGTGGTTTCCTGCACCAACACAAGTGCGAAAAGTGGTTTTTCAACACTAACACAAGTGCGAAATGTGGTTTTTCAACACTATCACAAGTGCAAAAAGTGTTTTTTCCACACTAATACAAGTGCAAAAGTGGTTTCCTGCACCAACACAAGTGCGAAAAGTGGTTTTTCAACACTAACACAAGTGCGAAAAGTGGTTTTTCAACACTTACACAAGTGCAAAAAGTGGTTTTTCCACACTAATACAAGTGCAAAAGTGGTTTCCTGCACCAACACAAGTGCGAAAAGTGGTTTTCAACACTATCACAAGTGCAAAAAGTGTTTTTTCCACACTAATACAAGTGCAAAAGTGGTTTCCTGCACCAACACAAGTGCGAAAAGTGGTATTTCAACACTAACACAAGTGCGAAAAGTGATTTTTCAACACTAACACAAGTGCGAAAAGTGGGGTTTCCACACTAATACAAGTGAAAAAGTGGTTTCCTGCACCAACACAAGTGCGAAAAGTGGTTTTTCAACACTAACACAAGTGCAAAAAGTGGTTTTTCAACACTATCACTAGTGCAAAAAGTGGTTTTTCCACACTAATACAAGTGCAAAAGTGGTTTCCTGCACCAACACAAGTGCGAAAACTGGTTTTTCAACACTAACACAAGTGCGAAAAGTGGTTTTTCAACACTATCACAAGTGCAAAAAGTGTTTTTTCCACACTAATACAAGTGCAAAAGTGGTTTCCTGCACCAACACAAGTGCGAAAAGTGGTTTTTCAACACTAACACAAGTGTGAAAGCTGGTTTTTCAACACTAACACAAGTGTAAAAAGTGGTTTTTCAACACTATCACAAGTGCAAAAAGTGTTTTTTCCACACTAATACAAGTGCAAAAGTGGTTTCCTGCACCAACACAAGTGCGAAAAGTGGTTTTTCAACACTAACACAGGTGCGAAAAGTGGTTTTTCAACACTAACACAAGTGCGAAAAGTTGTTTTCCACACTAATACAAGTGCAAAAGTGGTTTCCTGCACCAACACAAGTGCGAAAAGTGGTTTTTCAACACTAACACAAGTGCGAAAAGTGGTTTTTCAACAGTCACTAGTGCAAAAAGTGGTTTTTCCACACTAATACAAGTGCAAAAGTGGTTTCCTGCACCAACACAAGTGCGAAAAGTGGTTTTTCAACACTAACACAAGTGCGAAAAGTGGGTTTTTCAACGCTAACACAAGTGCGAAAAGTGGTTTTTCCACACTAATACAAGTGCAAAAGTGGTTTCCTGCACCAACACAAGTGCGAAAAGTGGTTTTTCAACACTAACACAAGTGCGAAAAGTGGTTTTTCAACACTAACACAAGTGCGAAAAGTGGTTTTTCAACACTAACACAAGAGCGAAAAGTGGTTTTTCAACTAACACAAGTGCGAAAAGTGGTTTTTCCACACTAATACAAGTGCAAAAGTGGTTTCCTGCACCAACACAAGTGCGAAAACTGGTTTTTCAATACTAACACAAGTGCAAAAAGTGGTTTTTCAACACTATCACAAGTGCAAAAAGTGTTTTTTCCACAATAATAGAAGTGCAAAAGTGGTTTCCTGCACCAACACAAGTGTGAAAAGTGGTTTTTCAACACTAACACAAGTGCAAAAATTGGTTTTTCAACACTATCACAAGTGCAAAAAGTGGTTTTTCAACACTAACACAAGTGCGAAAAGTGGTTTTTCAACACTAACACAAGTGCGAAAAGTGGTTTTTCAACACTAACACAAGTGCGAAAAGTGGTTTTTCCACACTAATACAAGTGCAAAAAGTGGTTTTTCAATACTAACACAAGTGCGAAAAGTGGTTTTTCAACACTATCACAAGTGCAAAAAGTGGTTTTTCAACACTAACACAAGTGCGAAAAGTGGTTTTTCCACACTAATACAAGTGCAAAAGTGGTTTCCTGCACAAACACAAGTGTGAAAAGTGGTTTTTCAACACTAACACAAGTGCGAAAAGTGGTTTTTCAACACTAACACAAGTGCAAAAAGTGGTTTTTCAACACTAACACAAGTGCAAAAAGTAGTTTTTCAACACTAACACAAGTGCGAAAAGTGGTTTTTCAACACTAACACAAGTGCGAAAAGTGGTTTTTCCACACTAATACAAGTGCAAAAGTGGTTTCCTGCACCAACACAAGTGTGAAAACTGGTTTTTCAACACTAACACAGGTGCGAAAAGTGGTTTTTCAACACTAACACAAGTGCGAAAAGTGGTTTTTTACACTAATACAAGTGCAAAAGTGGTTTCCTGCACCAACACAAGTGTGAAAACTGGTTTTTCAACACTAACACAAGTGCGAAAAGTGGTTTTTCAACACTAACACAAGTGCGAAAAGTGGTTTTTCAACACTAACACAAGTGCGAAAAGTGGTTTTTCCACACTAATACAAGTGCAAAAGTGGTTTCCTGCACCAACACAAGTGCGAAAACTGGTTTTTCAATACTAACACAAGTGCAAAAAGTGGTTTTTCAACACTATCACAAGTGCAAAAAGTGTTTTTTCCACAATAATACAAGTGCAAAAGTGGTTTCCTGCACCAACACAAGTGTGAAAAGTGGTTTTTCAACACTAACACAAGTGCGAAAAGTGTTTTTTCAACACTAACACAAGTGCAAAAATTGGTTTTTCAACACTATCACAAGTGCAAAAAGTGGTTTTTCAACACTAACACAAGTGCGAAAAGTGGTTTTTCAACACTAACACAAGTGCGAAAAGTGGTTTTTCAACACTAACACAAGTGCGAAAAGTGGTTTTTCCACACTAATACAAGTGCAAAAAGTGGTTTTTCAATACTAACACAAGTGCGAAAAGTGGTTTTTCAACACTATCACAAGTGCAAAAAGTGGTTTTTCAACACTAACACAAGTGCGAAAAGTGGTTTTTCCACACTAATACAAGTGCAAAAGTGGTTTCCTGCACAAACACAAGTGTGAAAAGTGGTTTTTCAACACTAACACAAGTGCGAAAAGTGGTTTTTCAACACTAACACAAGTGCAAAAAGTGGTTTTTCAACACTAACACAAGTGCAAAAAGTAGTTTTTCAACACTAACACAAGTGCGAAAAGTGGTTTTTCAACACTAACACAAGTGCGAAAAGTGGTTTTTCCACACTAATACAAGTGCAAAAGTGGTTTCCTGCACCAACACAAGTGTGAAAACTGGTTTTTCAACACTAACACAGGTGCGAAAAGTGGTTTTTCAACACTAACACAAGTGCGAAAAGTGGTTTTTTACACTAATACAAGTGCAAAAGTGGTTTCCTGCACCAACACAAGTGTGAAAACTGGTTTTTCAACACTAACACAAGTGCGAAAAGTGGTTTTTCCACACTAATACAAGTGCAAAAGTGGTTTCCTGCACCAACACAAGTGCGAAAACTGGTTTTTCAATACTAACACAAGTGCAAAAAGTGGTTTTTCAACACTATCACAAGTGCAAAAAGTGTTTTTTCCACAATAATACAAGTGCAAAAGTGGTTTCCTGCACCAACACAAGTGTGAAAAGTGGTTTTTCAACACTAACACAAGTGCGAAAAGTGTTTTTTCAACACTAACACAAGTGCAAAAATTGGTTTTTCAACACTATCACAAGTGCAAAAAGTGGTTTTTCAACACTAACACAAGTGCGAAAAGTGGTTTTTCAACAC
The DNA here is from genome assembly GCF_964187855.1 of Myxine glutinosa. Lineage (NCBI taxonomy): Eukaryota > Metazoa > Chordata > Myxini > Myxiniformes > Myxinidae > Myxine > Myxine glutinosa. Next base: position 77,952,015 of record NC_136263.1, read on the forward strand.
TAACACAAGTGCGAAAAGTGGTTTTTCAACACTAACACAAGTGCGAAAAGTGGTTTTTCCACACTAATACAAGTGCAAAAAGTGGTTTTTCAATACGAACACAAGTGCGAAAAGTGGTTTTTCAACACTATCACAAGTGCAAAAAGTGGTTTTCAACACTAACACAAGTGCGAAAAGTGGTTTTTCCACACTAATACAAGTGCAAAAGTGGTTTCCTGCACAAACACAAGTGTGAAAAGTGGTTTTTCAACACTAACACAAGTGCGAAAAGTGGTTTTTCAACACTAACACAAGTGCAAAAAGTGGTTTTTCAACACTAACACAAGTGCAAAAAGTAGTTTTTCAACACTAACACAAGTGCGAAAAGTGGTTTTTCAACACTAACACAAGTGCGAAAAGTGGTTTTTCCACACTAATACAAGTGCAAAAGTGGTTTCCTGCACCAACACAAGTGTGAAAACTGGTTTTTCAACACTAACACAGGTGCGAAAAGTGGTTTTTCAACACTAACACAAGTGCGAAAAGTGGTTTTTTACACTAATACAAGTGCAAAAGTGGTTTCCTGCACCAACACAAGTGTGAAAACTGGTTTTTCAACACTAACACAAGTGCGAAAAGTGGTTTTTCAACACTAACACAAGTGCGAAAAGTGGTTTTTCAACACTAACACAAGTGCGAAAAGTGGTTTTTCCACACTAATACAAGTGCAAAAGTGGTTTCCTGCACCAACACAAGTGCGAAAACTGGTTTTTCAATACTAACACAAGTGCAAAAAGTGGTTTTTCAACACTATCACAAGTGCAAAAAGTGTTTTTTCCACAATAATACAAGTGCAAAAGTGGTTTCCTGCACCAACACAAGTGTGAAAAGTGGTTTTTCAACACTAACACAAGTGCGAAAAGTGTTTTTTCAACACTAACACAAGTGCAAAAATTGGTTTTTCAACACTATCACAAGTGCAAAAAGTGGTTTTTCAACACTAACACAAGTGCGAAAAGTGGTTTTTCAACACTAACACAAGTGCGAAAAGTGGTTTTTCAACACTAACACAAGTGCGAAAAGTGGTTTTTCCACACTAATACAAGTGCAAAAAGTGGTTTTTCAATACTAACACAAGTGCGAAAAGTGGTTTTTCAACACTATCACAAGTGCAAAAAGTGGTTTTTCAACACTAACACAAGTGCGAAAAGTGGTTTTTCCACACTAATACAAGTGCAAAAGTGGTTTCCTGCACAAACACAAGTGTGAAAAGTGGTTTTTCAACACTAACACAAGTGCGAAAAGTGTTTTTTCAACACTAACACAAGTGCAAAAATTGGTTTTTCAACACTATCACAAGTGCAAAAAGTGGTTTTTCAACACTAACACAAGTGCGAAAAGTGGTTTTTCAACACTAACACAAGTGCGAAAAGTGGTTTTTCAACACTAACACAAGTGCGAAAAGTGGTTTTTCCACACTAACACAAGTGCGAAAAGTGGTTTTTCAACACTAACACAAGTGCGAAAAGTGGTTTTTCCACACTAATACAAGTGCAAAAGTGGTTTCCTGCACCAACACAAGTGCGAAAAGTGGTTTTTCAATACTAACACAAGTGCAAAAAGTGGTTTTTCAACACTATCACAAGTGCAAAAAGTGTTTTTTCCACAATAATACAAGTGCAAAAGTGGTTTCCTGCACCAACACAAGTGTGAAAAGTGGTTTTTCAACACTAACACAAGTGCGAAAAGTGTTTTTTCAACACTAACACAAGTGCAAAAATTGGTTTTTCAACACTATCACAAGTGCAAAAAGTGGTTTTTCAACACTAACACAAGTGCGAAAAGTGGTTTTTCAACACTAACACAAGTGCGAAAAGTGGTTTTTCAACACTAACACAAGTGCGAAAAGTGGTTTTTCCACACTAATACAAGTGCAAAAAGTGGTTTTTCAATACTAACACAAGTGCGAAAAGTGGTTTTTCAACACTATCACAAGTGCAAAAAGTGGTTTTTCAACACTAACACAAGTGCGAAAAGTGGTTTTTCCACACTAATACAAGTGCAAAAGTGGTTTCCTGCACAAACACAAGTGTGAAAAGTGGTTTTTCAACACTAACACAAGTGCGAAAAGTGGTTTTTCAACACTAACACAAGTGCAAAAAGTGGTTTTTCAACACTAACACAAGTGCAAAAAGTAGTTTTTCAACACTAACACAAGTGCGAAAAGTGGTTTTTCAACACTAACACAAGTGCGAAAAGTGGTTTTTCCACACTAATACAAGTGCAAAAGTGGTTTCCTGCACCAACACAAGTGTGAAAACTGGTTTTTCAACACTAACACAGGTGCGAAAAGTGGTTTTTCAACACTAACACAAGTGCGAAAAGTGGTTTTTTACACTAATACAAGTGCAAAAGTGGTTTCCTGCACCAACACAAGTGTGAAAACTGGTTTTTCAACACTAACACAAGTGCGAAAAGTGGTTTTTCAACACTAACACAAGTGCGAAAAGTGGTTTTTCAACACTAACACAAGTGCGAAAAGTGGTTTTTCCACACTAATACAAGTGCAAAAGTGGTTTCCTGCACCAACACAAGTGCGAAAACTGGTTTTTCAATACTAACACAAGTGCAAAAAGTGGTTTTTCAACACTATCACAAGTGCAAAAAGTGTTTTTTCCACAATAATACAAGTGCAAAAGTGGTTTCCTGCACCAACACAAGTGTGAAAAGTGGTTTTTCAACACTAACACAAGTGCGAAAAGTGTTTTTTCAACACTAACACAAGTGCAAAAATTGGTTTTTCAACACTATCACAAGTGCAAAAAGTGGTTTTTCAACACTAACACAAGTGCGAAAAGTGGTTTTTCAACACTAACACAAGTGCGAAAAGTGGTTTTTCAACACTAACACAAGTGCGAAAAGTGGTTTTTCCACACTAATACAAGTGCAAAAAGTGGTTTTTCAATACTAACACAAGTGCGAAAAGTGGTTTTTCAACACTATCACAAGTGCAAAAAGTGGTTTTTCAACACTAACACAAGTGCGAAAAGTGGTTTTTCCACACTAATACAAGTGCAAAAGTGGTTTCCTGCACAAACACAAGTGTGAAAAG